>NW_027219453.1:300000-481537 GCF_027580195.1 Bos mutus
GGAACCTCACTTCATCTCTCAAGACTGTACAGAAAGGGAAAAAAAAAAGCTCTAATAACTGTATGGAATACTGCTTTAAGGTCTCTAGCCCAGTTTCCTTGGTGAGTAGATTAGTCTCTGTCGGGCATCCCCTTAAATATGGTATAGGTCTATGTCTAACTTAGTCTATAAGCACTAAAATGAGGCTAACAAAATTTATATTATATCTTATCTCCCTTGTATCAAGGAAACAATAGGTTAAAAAAACTATATGAGAGAAGTTCCAAAAATATTTTCTAGTATATAAATTATAAAAACTCTACTCTGCCTATGCTAGGAATTTTGGAGCTAGAAATTCTAAAAGAAATAATTTCTGATGTCATTATGTGGAAGAAATATATAACCTTTAAAAAATTGTGAATCACTATGCTGTATGACTGAAACTTAAATAATATGGTAAATCAAATATATTTCAATTAAAAAAATCCAAGAAGGTAATAGAAATAAAAATTATACACTTAGTAAAATTTTCTAAAAAAAATTATGGCTCAGATATTAAACATTACTTTCCTTGTTGGGGTGGGGGGGTGTGATTGAATGGTAGACACATAAAATAAGCAGAGAGGAATCTGGGGTTTCTTTTTGAAGTCAATCTTTATCATTTTTCCTGCGTCATACACATACATCTTATGGCAAGTTCTGAAAATAAATCAAAGCTCATTTTTTAAAGTTAAAACAATTCATGATTATTTGAGGATGATAATGGTGATGAAAGTTGCAATGTGAATAGTGATGCCAATTAGGCAGTATTTGTATCAGTTCAGTTCACTTCAGTCGCTCAGTTGTGTCCAACTCTTTGTGATCCCATGAACTGCAGTACGCCAGGCATCCCTGTCCATCACCAACTCCTGGAGTCCACCCGAACCCAAGTCCATTGAGTCAGTGATGCCATCGAACGATCTCGAACCCAAGTCCATTGAGTCAGTGATGCCATTGAACGATCTCATCCTCTGTCATCCCCTTGTCCTCCTGCCCTCAATCTTTCCCAGCATCAGGGTCTTTTCAAATGAGTCAGCTCTTCGCATCAGGTGGCCAAAGTATTGGAGTTTCAGCTTCAACATCAGTCCCTCCAATGAACACCCAGGACTGATCTCCTTTAGGATGGACTGGTTGGATCTCCTTGCAGTCCAAGAGATTCTCAAGAGTCTTCTCTAAAACCACAGTTCAAAAATATCAATTCTTCAGTGCTCAGCTTTCTTTATAATCCAACTCTCACATCCATACATGACCACTGGAAAAACCATAGCCTTGACTAGACAGGCCTTTGTTGGCGAAGTACTGTCTCTGCTTTTCAATATGCTGTCTAGGTCGATCATAACTTTCCTTCCAAGGAGCAAGCCTCTTTTAATTTCATGGCTGCAATCACAATCCACAGTGATTTTGGAGCCCAGAAAAATAAAGTCAGCCACTGTTTCCACTGTTTCCCCATCTATTTCCCATGAAGTGATGGGACTGGATGCCGTGATCTTAGATTTCTGAATGTTGAGGTTTAAGCCAACTTTTTCACTCTCCTCTTTCACTTTCAAGAAGCTCTTTAGTTCTTCACTTTCTGCCATAAGGGTGGTGTCATCTGCATAGCTGAGGTTATTGATATTTCTGCTGGCAATCTTGATTCCAGCTTGTGCTTTCTGCAGCCCAGCGTTTCTCATGATGTACTCTGCATATAAGTTTAATAAGCAGGGTGACAATCTACAGCCTTGATGTACTCCTTTTCCGATTTGGAACCAGTCTGTTGTTCCATGTCCAGTTCTAACTGTTGCTTCCTGACCTGCATATAGGTTTCTCAAGAGGCAGGTCAGGTGGTCTGGTATTCCCATTTTTTTCAGAATTTTCCACAGTCTATTGTGATCCACACAGTCAAAGGCTTTGGCATAGTCAATAAAACAGAAATAGATGTTTTTCTGGAACTCTCTTGCTTTTCCCATGATCCAGCGGATATTGGCAGTTTGATCTCTGGTTCCTCTGCCTTTTCTAAAACCAGCTTGAACATCTGGAAGTTCACAGTTCACATACTGCTGAAGCCTGGCTTGGAGAATTTTGAGCATTACTTTACTAGCGTGTGAGATGAGTGCAATTGTGCCCTAGTTTGAGCATTCTTTGGCATTGCCTTTCTTTGGGATTGGAATGAAAACTGACCTTTTCCAGTCCTGTGGCCACTGCTGAGTTTTCCAAATTTGCTGACATATTCAGTGCAGCACTTTCACAGAATCATCTTTTAGAATTTGAAATAGCTCAACTGGAATTCCATCACCTCCACTAGCTTTGTTTACAGTGATGCTTCCTGAGGACCACTTGACTTCACATTCCAGGATGTCCGGCTGTAGGTGAGCAGGAGTGATCACACCCTCGTGATTATCTGGGTCATGAAGATCTTTTTTGTACAGTTCTTCTGTGTATTCTTGCCACCTCTTATTAATATCTTCTGCTTCTGTTAGGTCCATACCATTTCTTTCCTTTATTTAGCCCATCTTTGCATGAAATGTTCCTTTGGTATCTCTAATTTTCTTGAAGAGATCTCTAGTCTCTCCCATTCTACTGTTTTCCTCTATTTCTTTGCATTGATTGCTGAGGAAGGCTTTCTTATCTCTCCTTGCTATTCTTTGAAACTTTGCATTCAAATAGGTTATCTTTCCTTTTCCCTTTTGCTTTTCGCTTCTCTTCTTTTCACAGCTATTTGCAGCTGTGATGACAGCACATGAGCACTGCGGCTGCGACGGCAAACAAGTGCTGTGGCTGCGACGAAGCATGAGTGTGGCCGAGAGGAGCTACCCCAGATCCAAAGTAAGGAGCGGCGGCTGCGCTTTGCTGGAGCAGCTGTGAAGAGATACCTCATGTCCAAGGTAAAAGAAACCCAAATAAGATGGTAAGCACTGAGAGAGGGCATCAGAGGGCAGACAGACTGAAACCACAATCACAGACAACTAGCCAGTCTGAACACATGGACTACAGCCTTGTCTAACTTAATGAAACTAAGCCATGCCATGTGGGGCCACCCAAGATGGGCGGATCATGGTACAGAGGTCTGACAGAATGTGGTCCACTGGAGAAGGGAATGGCATTCAGTATTCTTGCCTTGAGAACCCCATGAACAGTATGAAAAGGCAAAAAGATAGGACATTGAGAGATGAACTCCCCAGGTCACTAGGTGCCAAATATGCTACTGGAGATCAGTGCAGAAATAACTCCAGAAAAAATGAAGGGATGGAGCCAAAGCAAAAACAACACCCAGTTGTGGATGGGACTGGTGATAGAAGCAAGGTCTGATGCTGTAAAGAGCTATATTGCATAGGTACCTGGAATGTTAGGTCCATGAATCAAGGCAAATTGGAAGTGGTCAAACAGGAGATGGCAAGAGTGAACGTCGACATTCTAGGAATCAGAGAATTAAGATGGACTGGAATGGGTGAATTTAACTCAGATGACAATTATATCTACTACTGTGGGCAGGAATCCCTTAGAAGAAATGGAGTAGCCATCATAGTCAACAAAAGAGTCCTAAATGCAGTACTTGGATGCAATCTCAAAAACGACAGAATGGTCTCTGTTCATTTCCAAGGCAAACCATTCAATATCACAGTAATCTAAGTCTATGCCCCAACCAGTAACGCTGAAGAAGCTGAAGTTGAACGGTTCTATGAACCTACAAGAACTGCTAGAACTAACACCCAAAAAAGATGTCCTTTTCATTACAGGAGACTGGAATGCAAAAGTAGGAAGTCAAGAAACACCTGGAGTAACAGGCAAATTTGGACTTTGAATATGGAATGAAGCAGGGCAAAGGCTAATAGAGTTTTGCCAAGAGAACGCACTGGTCATAGCAAACATCCTCTTCCAACAACACAAGAGAAGACTCTACACATGGACATTACCAGATGGTCAACACCAAAATCAGATTGATTATATTCTTTGCAGCCAAAGATGGAGAAGCTCTATACAGTCAGCAAAAACAAGACTGGGAGTGGACTGTGGCTCAGATTATGAACTCCTTATTGCTAAATTCATACTTAAATTAAAGAAAGTGGGGAAAACCACTAGACCATTCAGGTATGATCTAAATCAAATCCCTTATGACTATACAGTGGAAGTGAGAAATAGATTTAAGGGACTAGATCTGATAGAGTGCCTGATGAACTATGGATGAAGGTTCATGACACTGTACAGGAGACAGGGAGAAAGACTATCCCCAACAAAAAGAAAAAAAAAAAAAAAAAAGCAAAATGGCTGTGAGGAGGCCTTACAAATAGCTGTGAAAAGTAGTTGTATGGTTGAATACAAATACTGGAGACAAACGTTTTGAAGCTCATTTGGATCCCATATTATCTGTGTTACTCTGAACAATTTACTTAATTTTATATATCTCATAAGATTGTTACAAAGATTAAATGAATTTCAACAAAAATAATTTAGAACAAAAAGCTTGCACTTTTTAGGACTCCATGTATTAATTAGGAATTATATTAGTAATACGTGTCATTATAGAAAATGATTTCTAGCTTAGATCAATCCTCTTTGTAAACTTTTGTCTAATCATTCAATTGCCTCTAATATTTATATTTCTATGGACACCATTAATGTTTGCCAGTTGTACTATTCATTTGTTTTGTTTTATAAGATTTGCTGCTCCATTCCTGATCTTATACTTCCCTCCAGTACACACATCTATCATATTCTTGATGATAATGTTGATGACACCATGAATGACAGTCTATGACTACAATAAGCATTAGATTTTAAAACCAAATGTCGAAGTCACGTTTTGATGCGGTGAAACATGCGAACGATGGCTTGGCGGATCTCCTTTGTCTTGGCACTATAAATGAGAGGGTTGAGCACGGGAGGCACAAAGAGGTAGATGTTGGACAAAAGGACATGTATGTAGCGTGGGACATGCTTCCCAAAGTGGTGCACTGTGGAGACTCCAATCATTGGTACATAAAATGCAAGTACAGCCAAGATATGTGACACACATGTGTTGAGAGCTTTGAGGCGTTCCTCACGGGAGGCAATGGCCATGACTGAGTGCAGAATGAGCACATAGGAGAGGAAGATAAATAACAAGTCCATGCCAAACGTGGAAATAAGAACAAAGAATCCATAGATGCTGTTGATAGTGATATCAGCACAGGCCAGCTTCATCATGTCTGGGTGGAGGCAGTAGGAGTGGGAAAGGACATTGGTCCGGCAGATAGGCAGCCTCTTGAAAAGAAAGGGAAGAGGAAAGAGGATGATAAAACTCCGAGCAGTCACTGCTAAACCCATTCCAGCGATGACTTCGTTAGTGAGCACAGTGGCATAGCGCAAGGGATCACAAATGGCCACATAGCGGTCAAAGCTCATGGCCAGCAGAATGCCTGACTCCATCATGGAGAAGGAATGAATGAGGAACATCTGGATTAGGCAGGCATCAAAATCAATGGTGCGGGCATTGAGACAGAAGGTTCTGAGAACGGTAGGCAGTGTGGCCATGGACATGGCCATGTCGCTGAAAGACAGCATGGACAGGAAGTAGTACATGGGCTGATGCAGGCTGGGCTCCACTCTCACAGCTTGCAGGATCACTGTGTTGCCCCCAAGAGCCACAGCATACATCACACAGAGGGGTCCTGCTAGCCAGAATTGAGAGCTCTCCAGGCCAGGGATACCAGTCAGAAGGAAAAAGGCAGGGTGAGTGATATTGAACAACCCCATGGCAGGAGGAAACCAGAGAGCTTTTCAGGGTCAGACCTTCTGATTTAGTGATTTCTGAGAGCTGCACTTACTGGAAGAGGAGGAACCAGAGAATAAAAGACAGAGCAGATGGTGTCTACACAGTTTAAACTGATGCATTCATGAAATCACTTGCGTTGGAAAAATACAGGCAAACTTCTTTTCTTCATAGTTCATGATCATCAAGTCATAGGCTGGGCTACTGTTTCTCTCAGTTTTATGGAATAAGGAAGATATTGACAAATGTTTAAATATATCAGTTAGTTTGCTATGTTTATATCAAACCTATATAGTTTTATCCACAATTTTCGTGTGCTTTAAAAGAATCAATGAATGAAATTATGTTAACTAGAATTCATAGATAGTTATTATAAAAGAACAGTGAGCGTTTAAGTTATCACTAGCTTTTTTGAAGTATTTACATTGTCCCTTGAAAATGCTGTTTAATTCAGACATGTCACTGAGTAATGAAAGCATTCCCCAGAGCTACTTTGAACTATAATGTGTGTTTGCTGAGAGGGGGGAAAAGGCAGTGGGACCTGGATGAAAATGATTGCCTCTTTACAGGAGGCAGAATTGCTGCAAAAAATAAACAAAGAAACCGTTTATTTGTGCAAAGGCACCAAGCAGTTCTGGTTTTTGGAAATATAATGAATTCTTCCCTAAATCTGCTACAGGTACAGTGCCATTCAGTCTTTGGGAAAGGATTGTTCCAAACAGAAATTTTCCACACCCTTAGTCATATATACTCTCAAAATATGCTTATTCTCATAGACACATTCCTGTACTTTCAAAACAGTCTCATCGTGGATCCCATTCATACTCTTTATAAAACATTCACACCTCTCTTTCTCTCACCAACTTACTCTTATTATACTAATATATACTTAATACTCCCTCTTGATCTTTATAATTTTTAATGCACATACCCTCTCAGGCTCATTCCTTCAGTCCATGTTGACATACATACAGTATTAATACCTGAATAACATTCAGGTGTATATGTAGATTTGTGTACTCATACAACAAATGCTTTGACCTACCTGCTCATATACTCCTTCTTACTCACTGATGTTCATCCCCTAATCCACCTAGACTCTCTTTTTACTCTCATGCATTGCATTTACTCACAATTTTTCTTACAGTAGCATTTATGTATTACTTATCCAATTCCTAGAGACTAACCCACAACTACTTCTCTGTAACAGTAATTATTTTTTTATTTGTCTTTATTCTCATGTTTTCAAAACTCTTCCAGATTCATATTTCATGATGGGTGAAGAAAGAAGGTTAGAAGCCTTTTCACCTGGTGGACATGTTTCAGGCTTCTAAGGCATCCTCCTTTGGGGGAGGAACTCCAGAAATATCTGCTACTATTTTCCCTTTACCTTCCTCTCTAGCCTCTAACAAAACAAGGCCAGAAAATAATGGCAGTGTCCTTTCTGATGCGAATGGAGGAACAAAGGAGCCCTAGGTACCTGAAAGTCACAGAGATGCTAGGATAGTTTGTAATGCAGTATTAACACCTTGGGAAAAACTCCTGAATTTGCTCTGGCAGGCTAGAACTCAGACCTTCCTGTGGTTCCCAGAAAATTAGGGGCCACTTCTCTATGTGATTGGTTACCTCCTCTGGTCTTAGGGATCAGTCCATGCATGCTCATCTCCCCTTCAGAACTGTGATTCCTTTGGGTATGGGACTGATTAAACTTCTCCATATCTTTTTTCTGTCCTATGACTAGAATTTTCTTGC
The DNA here is from genome assembly GCF_027580195.1 of Bos mutus. NCBI lineage: Eukaryota > Metazoa > Chordata > Mammalia > Artiodactyla > Bovidae > Bos > Bos mutus. The sequence goes on from NW_027219453.1 coordinate 307,496, forward strand.
TTCTTATGCAGCCTTCTAGAAGGTAATAGAAAAAAATTCAAGAACTGAGCTAATGTAAAGAAAGAAAAGGAGAAGAAAACAGGCTTATTTTGTGCAGGGCAGAGACAAAGCCATTCTGGGTCTGGCTATCCTAGCTCTAGTGTTTATGGGGAAAAGGCTTCCTGACCATCCCAGGATCCCATTGTTTACTATATCCAGCAGCCACTGAATTTGTGGGTGGTGTAGATGCAGGCAAAGACAAAAAAATGTAGTTAGAGAAAAACCAATATTTATGGAGCATATGCTATGTGCCAGATACTCTGCAAGGAAATTTACAACTATTTACTCATTAATTCTTGGCAGAAGTGGAAACTAAGGCTCACTGATGATGATGGACAGGGAAGCTTGATGTGCTAGTCTATGGGGTCTCAAAGAATTGGACATGACTGAGCAACTGAACTGACTGACTGAAGGTTCAGTAAGGTGAGCTTGCCTCACAGAGTATGCAAGTAGCTGATAAAACCTCAAGTAAAGATATGTAAGACTCTAATATTGTACTCTGCATATAAGTTAAAAAGCAAGGTGACAATATACAGTTTTGACGTACTCCTTGATGTACTTGTGTATTTTGTCATCCTGCTTATTCCACTTGTGTGAGAAATGCCGGGCTGGATGAAGCACAAGCTGGAATCAAGATTGCCAAGAGAAATATCAATAACCTCAGATGTGCAGATGACACCACCCTTACGGCAGAAAGCAAAGAGGAACTAAAGAGCCTCTTGATGAAAGTGAAAGAGGAGAGTGAAAAAGCTGGCTTAAAACTCAACATTCAAAAAACAAAAGATCATGGCATCTGGTCCCATCACTTCATGGCAAATAGATGGGGAAATAGTGACAGACTTTATTTTCTTGGGCTGCAAAATCACTGCTGATGGTGACTGCAGGCATGAAATCAAAATATGCTTGCTCCTTGGAAGAAAAGCTATGACCACCCTAGATAGTACATTAAAAAGCAGAGACATTACTTGGCAGACAAAAGTCAGTCTAGTCAAAGCTGTGGTTTTCCAAGTAGTCATGTTTTGATGTGAGAAAGTGAAAGTGAAAGTCGCTCAGTCATGACCGACTCTTTGCATCCCCATGGACTATACAGTCCATGGAATTCTCCAGGCCAGGATACTGGAGTGGATAGCCTTCCTCCTCTCCCGGGGATCTTCCCAAGCCAGGAATCGAACCCAGGTCTCCCACATTGCAGGCAGATTCTTTAGCAGCTGAGCCACAAGGAAAGTCCAAGAATATTGGAGTGGACTATAAAGAAAGCTGAGCACTGGAGAATTGATGCTTTTGAACTGTGATGTTGGAGAAGACTCTTGAGAGTCCCTTTGACTGCAAGGAGATCAAATCAGTCAGTCCCAAAGGAAATCAGTCGTGAATATTCATTGGAAGGATTGAAGCTGAAACTCCAATACTTTGGTCACCTGATGTGAAGAATTGACTCATTGGAAAAGACCCTGATACTGGGAAAGATTGAAGGCAGGAGGAAGCAAAAGAGGGTGAGGTGGTTGGATGGCATCACTGACTCGATGGACATGAGTTTGAGCAAGCTCTGGGAGTTGGTGATAAACAGGGAAGCCTGGCATACTACAGTCCATGGGGTCACAAAGAGTCAGACATGATTGAGTGACTGAATTGAACTGAATATTGCACTGATGCCTTTGAAGCATTATGAAGTGTTGGGGAGGAAATTGGAAAAGAAAACGGAGGTACATATTTCTGGGTGGAGATTTCTTAGATACCCTTGAAGAGAGAGAGGGTTTCAAAAGGCAGATTCTGTGGCGGATTCATTTTGATATTTGGCAAAACTAATACAATTATGTAAAGTTTAAAAATAAAATAAAATTAAAAAAATAAAAATAAAATGCATTTAAGTTCAAAAAAAAAAAAAAAAAGGCAGATTCACATGAGACAGTGATACAAAAAAACAAAAACAAAAACGAACACACCCTGTATTCAGTGCTGGACTCTATTTCTTCTGCTCTTGGAACCCAGAACCTTTTCTTCAACTGAAGATTTATAGGAACCAGAATGGTTTAGGGTAACAGTTCTTGGGCTGAGCATCAGGAGTCCTGTGATTTTACTGTGCTCTGGCATGCCCTGGCTGTGTGAGACAGAAAAATTTCTTTTTCTCTCTAGACCTCTGTGTCTTCTTCTTTATATCAATTTTTGTGGACATTTTGTAGTATCCTTTATGGCTCTGTTGTTCTGATGGGATTGGAGAGCTGTATAGAGAGTCTTATAAAGACCATAATTTTTTATCTATGTGATGGATAATAACAAGTTAGAAATGCTTGTCTATTCATGGCTCATCAAAAGTTTACCATTAACTGATTTTTCTTACTGTTTAATCTCCTTGGTGATCTTACATATTGTGTCTCAGAATTCATAAGATGAAAGCAAAGTTAGACCATGTGTGCTGGCTCAGCGGTTATCTGAGTTATAGAATTGGTGGTGACCACTTTGCTCCTGTTTTTCTGAACCTTTCTTGTGCCCTGAGTCCTGCTTTCCTTCTTCAACTTGCAACAGTGTTAGTGAATCATGCAAATATTAACCCCAAGGAAACTGCCTCTGGAAAGTGATAATCTGGAGAACTACAGTGAATCACCCAGAGTTACACAATCAGTTAGAGGCAGTGCCAGGACAAGAACCTCAAGTCCAGGGGCATTTCCACCTGCTCTGCTCACCCAGCTAAGATGCTACAATCTGATAACCTCCCCTCAGTCTCTCCCTCTTCTCACCCTATCCCTTTCCCAGTTAACCCTTACTTGGGGCAAGGTTAAGCCATTTCAGGACAGTCAGCTAGCTCACCCCTTTGTTGTTGTGTTAGTCGCTCAGTCGTGTCTGACTCTTTGCAACCCCATGGACGTGTAGCCCACCAGGCTCCTCTGTTTATGGGATTCTTTAGGCAAGAATACTGGAGTAGGTAGCCATTTCCTTCTTCAGGGCATTTTTTTCTGACCTAGAGATTGAACCCGGGTCTCCCCACTAATTGGGTTCAGAACTCACCAGAAGACAGGCAGATGAGAGACACCCACAGAACAACATATTCTTCTATCTACTAAAGGGCATTCATGCTTGCCTTTTTATATCTCATTCTAAGCCCCGAGAGAAAGAGCGGTGATGCTGACTTTTTGTCTGAAAACTCATCAGGAAGGTTTTATTCTCTTGAGGTCTTTAATGACTACTGAGAATAAAGCATATACTCTTTTAGCTGAAAAATAACTCAACAATCTGCCAGACTGATTCTTACCCAATCCAAGACACTATCCACTGAAGGCTGGATAGGCATGTAAGACAGGAGCTCAATACCCTCTAAAAAATTCCAGAATTATGTGATATGCTGACCAAGCCCAAGAAAGAAGGTATAATCAAAAATGATTAAGATCACTTTTCTTTTCCTCTTAAATATATTGAAAACGCTAGTTCTTCCTTTACTCCTAGATGAAAAACAAGTTCCTTAATATTTCTGGTCACATTCAGATTATAAAATTTCCTCCAGTGAGTATCTGGACAACCCAGACTCATGTATAGCTTCCCTATAGCTCAGATGGTAAAGAATCTGCCTGCAATGTGGGAGACTGGGTTCAATGCCTGGGTGGGGAAGAGCCCCTGAAGAAGAGAATGGTTACCCATCTAGTATTCTTGCCTGGAAAAGTTCATGGACAGAGGAGCTTAGTGGGCTACAGTCCATGGGGTCACAAAGAGTCAGACATCACTAAGCAATAACAGACTCATGTAATAGTCGAATCTTCCAGTGTTCAGAATTGCAGTCTTTTATTTTCTGCTATCCTTCCCTTGCTAACAATGGTACCTGACTTCTCACCCAGAAAGGAGCCAGAAGGGAAATGGCAAGATTCATGATTCATTATGATTCAGTTACCTGATATCATGTTTCCTAGGTTTGTTAAATACTTAAAACAATACTTAAAGCTGATTCTTTCATTGGGTGCTTTCATTAATTATTTGAAGAAATTTCTTTCCATCTTTGACCTCTCCACTTGATTTTGATCTTGAAGAGACAGCAGTGAGTAGTCTTGAATCTTAGTTCCCTGCCTAGAAATTGGATTTAGGTGGCCTGGATGAAAACCAGGAATCCTAGCTGCTAGTCCACCAGCAGCTGGAGACTAGAAACAGTTTCCCTGGCTCTTGCCTCTTGTGAGAAATGAATTTCTCAAGGAAGCAAAAACTGCAAAAATAAGTACAAAGTTTATTATCAGAGATACAGCATAACATGTGGGAGAGCACACAGAGACATAGTTTGCTTATTTAAGACAAAATCAAGCCAAAAATACACAACCAGAGAGAAAGGATGTGAGTGTCCTTCATAATGAGGAAGATCGCAGTAAGAGGTGATTTAAATCACTTACATAGGGTAGTTCTCCCCGGTCTTTGTTTAAAAATGAAACTGTTAATTGCTCAGTCATGTCCAACTCCCTGAGACCCCATGAACTATAGTCCACCAGGCTCCTCTGTCCATGGAATTCTCCAGGCATGAAGAATTTTCAAGAATACTGGAATGGGTGGCCATTCCCTTCTCCAAGGGATCTTCCTGACCCAGGGATTGAACCTGGGTCTCCTGCACTGCAGGCAGATTTTTTACCACTTGAGCCACCAGGGAGTCCAGTTTTAGTCTATCTTTGCGCAATTATCTTGTTTTCTTTTTCACACCTGTCCTGCCCTAAGACCCTCCCCAATATGCTTGTGCAACTTTTTCCTAAGATGGATTCTACCACACAGACCTGTGGGAGTCTCGGCATCACGTGCCATGGGGCAGCAACCCCTCCTTTCTGTACCCTTTTTGCTGTCAGGGAAGTTTCCTTGATCTTAGGAAACTTCTGCATGTTATCTCTTTACTCCAGCAAAGCTCAGCGTTTGCCACTAGCTTTGTCCTTGGAATCTCTGAGGGAAAACAAAGCTTCAGTTGTACTCCAATTGACAAACACTAGTTGTCCAGCCCAGGAGTCCATCTATTTCCTACATCAATTTTAACTAATATATTTTTATGTGATTGCTTTTGACTCTGTCTACATCCCAGATCCCCTTTACATTCTTCTGGTCAGGATCTACAGCCACATCACACCAGCTCTCTCTAACATGTAGCCATTCAGGAAATAGGCAGCCTTTCTGTGTGAAACAAATGTCCTACCTCAAAACAGCAATAGTCTCCTACTCAATCCTGCTATCAGAACAGCAAGGTAACTTTCATTGCTCTATTTAAATTTCCAGGGGTAATAAGGAACTGATCTTCTGTGTCTCTTTCTCCCCACAACTTAGGGGACCTATGATTTCTGAGTAGAAACCTTGTGGAAACTCTCCTTTCATTCAGGGACAGTGGGATGCACCTCTGTATTCCTTTCTTTTGTATGAGGGGTGGGGGATGGGATAGCTCTTTCCAGGGGGTCTCTTCAGAAACCTTTATTTAAATCCTCTAATTTAACTCTTTTAAATCTTTGATTAGAACAGAGTTTCTTAACCTCAGCAGTGCTAACAGCTGAATACAAATGTGCTGATCTGAGTTCTGAATAAGTAAGGCATCACTGAACAAAATAGTGATAGCAATTTCTTTCAGCGTTTGGAAGCACTCACTTTCCAGCTCCTGCTTGGTTAGGGACCTATGGGGCACATGCAGGTGTGTACACACAGCCTGTTTACAGTGACCATAGATTATAGAGACATTTGTTGAGGAGGTTGAAAATGATAAGCCCTTATATTCTTAATAGAGAAAAAAATAATCCATTATATATGAGTATGTATGTAAATTTGTATATGTATTGCTTTAATGTTGCTGTTGTTTAGTCACTCAGTCGTGTCTGACTCTTATGACCCCATGGACTATAGGCCACCAGGCTTCTCTGTCCATGGGATTTACCAGGCAAGAATACTGGAATGGGTTGCCATTTCATTCACCAATGTATATGTATTATTTCTGACTAATAAATGTTGACCAATTTCCTAATTAACAGACTCATGGGGAGAAAGAAGTGTTTTTTCTGAGATAAGATGTATTTGTTTAAGCTATTAATATAAGTTTTTAAGTAAGCTATTGATATCTAAGTAAATTATAAACTATAAACTCGTTTTGATATTTATTGGAAATTAAAAGACACTTATTCCTTGGAAGAAAAGCTATGACAAACCTAGATAGCCTATTAAAAAGAGAGACTTCACTTTGCCGACAAAGATCCATGTAGTCAGAGCTATGTTTTTTCCACTGGTCAAGTACAGATGGGAGAGTTGGACTATAAAGAAGGCTGTGTGCTGAAGAATTGATACTTTTGAACTGTAATGCTGGAGAATACTCTTGAGAGTGCCTTGGACAGCAAGGAGATCAAACCAGTCAATCCTAAAGGAAATCAACCATGAATATCCATTGGAAGGACTGATGCTGAAGCTGAAGCTCCAATAGTCTGGCCACCTGATGTGAAGAACCAACTCATTGGAAAAACCCCTGATGCTGTGAGAGACAGAGGGCAGGAGGAGAAGGGGATGACAGAGGATAAGATGGTTGGATGGCATAACCTACTGAAAGGACACAAGTTTGAGCAAACTCTAGCAGACTGTGAAAGACAGGGAGGCCTGGCATGCTGCAGTCCATGGGGTCACAAAGAGCAGGACATGACTCAGCAACTGAACAATGAACAACAAGTCTTTTTCTAGAGCCCACATTTAAGCAATGTCATATGATATTTATCTTTCCCAGTCTGGCATACCTCAAGAAGTTGTAATGCTAATAGTGATGTCAGTTAGAGAAGCAGTATTTGCAGTGGTTGGGTACAAACACTGGAGACAGACTAGTATTGAATCTCACTTGGATCATTATGTGAGTTACTTTGAACGATTTATTTCATTCTCTATACTTCATAAGATTGTTAGAAAGATTAAATGAATTAATGCAAAATAATTTAGAACTGAATCTGGCACTTTTAGGAAACAGATACTACAATTAGTATTATATTAGTAATAATTATTATTATAGAAAATGATTCCTAGCTTAATCTTCCTCTGCAAAGTTTTGTCTAATCACTCAATTGACTCCAATAGTTATCTTTCTATGAATGAAATTGATTTTTGTTAGATGTATTGTTACACATTTGTTCTGTCCTATACGTTTTGAATCTCCATTCCTGATCTTTTACTTCCCCCACCCCCCAGTAAATCTACCTTTGTGATGATAATTATGATGTTTAGGATAACAACATCAACAATGATGATAATAACAACACTGTGGGTGATAGTCTAGGACTACAATGATCATTATAGTTTAAAGCCAAACGTGGAAGTCACATTTTGATGTGGTGAAACATGTGAACAATGGCTCTACGGATCTCCTTTGTCTTGGCGCTATAAATGAGAGGGTTGAGCACAGGAGGCACGAAGAGGTAGATGTTGGACAAAAGGACATGTATGTAGCGTGGAATATTTTTCCCAAAGCGGTGCACCATGGAGACCCCAATCATTGGTACATAAAATGCAAGTACAGCCAAGATATGTGACACACATGTGTTGAGAGCTTTGAGGCGTTCCTCACGGGAGGCAATGGCCATGACTGAGTGCAGAATGAGCACATAGGAGAGGAAGATAAATAACAAGTCCATGCCAAACGTGGAAATAAGAACAAAGAGTCCATAGATGATATTGATTGTGATGTCAGCACAAGCCAGCTTCATCATGTCTGGGTGGAGGCAGTAGGAGTGGGAAAGGACATTGGACCTGCAGATAGGCAGCCTCTGGATGAGGAAGGGAAGAGGAAAAAGGGTGATGAAGCTCCGAGCAGTCACTGCTAAACCCATTCCAGTGATGACTTCGTTAGTGAGCACAGTGGCATAGCGCAAGGGATCACAAATGGCCACATAGCGGTCAAAGCTCATGGCCAGCAGAATGCCTGACTCCATCATGGAGAAGGAATGAATGAGGAACATCTGGATTAGGCAGGCATCAAAATCAATGGTGCGGGCATTGAGACAGAAGGTTCTGAGAACGGTAGGCAGTGTGGCCATGGACATGGCCATGTCGCTGAAAGACAGCATGGACAGGAAGTAGTACATGGGCTGATGCAGGCTGGGCTCCACTCTCACAGCTTGCAGGATCACTGTGTTGCCCCCAAGAGCCACAGCATACATCACACAGAGGGGTCCTGCTAGCCAGAATTGAGAGCTCTCCAGGCCAGGGATACCAGTCAGAAGGAAAAAGGCAGGGTGAGTGATATTGAACAACCCCATGGCAGGAGGAAACCAGAGAGCTTTTCAGGGTCAGACCTTCTGATTTAGTGATTTCTGAGAGCTGCACTTACTGGAAGAGGAGGAACCAGAGAGTAAAAGACAGAGCAGATGGTGTCTACACAGTTTAAACTGAGGCGTTCATGAAATCACTTGCGTTGGAAAAATACAGGCAAACTTCTTTTCTTCATAGTTCATGATCATCAAGTCATAGGCTGGGCTACTGTTTCCCTCTGTTTTATGGAATAAGGAAGATATTGACAAATGTTTAAATATATCAAGTCATAGGCTGGGCTACATATTCCCTTTGTTTTATGAAAGAAGGACAATATTGGCAAATACTTAGATGTGTCAATTAGTTACAAAGAAAATGTTCACACTATGGTATCTACAATTTTAATCACATCTTTGAATGGAAATAGGTTAATTAAACTTCATAGAGAACTATTACAAAATGACATTGGGAGTTTGACTCATTAGTAACTTTACAAGTATTTAAATTTTTCCTTCACAGTGTTGATTCTTACATGTCACTAATTAATGATAGCGTACCCCAGAGCTAGTCTGAACTATGATATATGTTTGGTTAGGGAGGAGACGGGCCAGTGGGACTTCGATGAAATTGACTGCCAGTGGATATCAGCTTTTTACTAGCAGAGCTGCTGCAAAAAAGCAACAAAGAAACCTTGTATTTATGCAAAGGTGTGAAGTTGTTCCTGTCTGGGGAAAATTTATGAATTCTCCTCTAAATCTGGTATAGGTATACTAACATTCAGGTTGTCTAAAGACCATAGTTTTTTTATTTATTTATTTTTTTTCTAATTTTATTTTATTTTTAAACTTTACATAATTGTATTAGTTTTGCCAAATATCAAAATGAATCCACAGGTATACATGTGTCAAACATGGATGACTATGACATAGATTTAAAACTATGATCCTTACATCAGCTATATTCAATTAAAAGCTGATGAATATAGCTGATCATAGATCATTTTAAATCTATGTCATAGTCATCCATGTTTAGATACGCTCATTTATTTATGGCTATAGTTTATGACTAACTGATTTATTTTTCTCTGGGGACTTTTGTATACTTTTTTATATATCCTGAGAACTTTTATATATCTTTTTCTCAGAATTAATAAAATGAGAACAAAGTTAGATCATGTGTGCTGGCTCAGCTGTTAGTCTGAGTCGTGGAATTGGTGGTGATCACTTCTCTCCTATTTTTCTGAAACTTTCTTGTGCCCAAGTCCTGCTTACCTTCCTCAACTTGCAGCAATGTTAGTGAATCATAGAAACATTGATCTCAAGGAATCTGACTCTGGAAAGGGACAGTCTAGAGAAGTACGGTGAATCACTCGGAGTTACATAAGCAGTTAGTGGCTGTTCCAGGATTAGAACCCCAAGTCAAAGGAGATATTCTGTTCACCCCCTTATTCTGTTCACTCAGCTAAGATACTGCCTCCACGCAGTGTCTCTCTCTTCTTCACCCTCCCCTTTTCCCAGTGTAACCCTTTCTTGGGGCAGGGTTAAACCCTTTCAGGACAGTCAGCTAGTTCACCCCTACTGGCTTTCAGAACTCACCAGAGAACAGAATGACAAGAGACATCCATGGAACAACACATTCTTCTCTCCATCTGCTCAAGTGCGTTCGTGCCTGCCTGTTTTATATCTCACTCTAAGCCCCAGGAGGAGAGCAGTGGTGCTGACTTTGTGCCTGAAAACTCGTTAGGAAGATTTTATTCTCTTGAGGACTTTCATGACTACTGACCATAAGCACTTTTAGCTGAAAAAGAACTCTGCAATCTGCCACACCAGTTCTCTCCCCAGTGCAAGACGCTGCTTGGTGAAGGCTGGGCAGGCATGTAAGACAGGAGCTCATTATCTTTAATGAAATCCCAGAATTATGTGACATATTGACCTAGCTGAACAAATAAGGTATAATCAGAAAATAACTAAGTTTTCTTATCCTGGTGAATTTATTGAAAATGCTTAGTTCTTTTTTAAAATTAATTTTTATTGGACTATAATTGATTTACAATGTTGTGTTGGTTTCTACTGCACAGGAAAGTGAATTAGTTTATATATATATATATATATATATATGTATGTATATATGCATGTATATATATATATATTGCCTCTCCTTTGGATTCCCTTCCTATTTAGGTCACCACAGAGCACTGAGCTATATAGTAGGTTCTCATTAGTTATCTGTTTTATACAAAGTATCAATAGTTCTTTGCCTTCACCTTTGTAGAACTATATATTCTTCTGATTAGAAGCGACACCACCACCATGAAAACTCTCTCTAAAATGTAGCCACCCAGGAAAGGGTTAACTTTCTTGTGTATAACTAATGCCCTACCTCAAAATGGCAATAGTCTTCTATTTAGTCCTGCTATCTGAAGAGTGAGATGGCTTTTATCACACTACTTAAATTTTCAAGTGTAATAAGAAACGAGTCTGCTATGTCTCTTTTCCCCTACAACTCAGAGGACACATGCTCCTGAGTAGAATCTTTGAGGAAACTCTCTTTTTATTCAAGAACAGTGGGATGTACCTCCATATCCCTTTCTCTTGCATGTAGGATGTAGGATGTGGGATGGGAGACAGCTCTTTCCAATGATTCTCTTCAGAAATCTTTGTTTAGATCCTCTAATTCATAACTCTTTTACACCTTTGATTAGGGCAGAGTTTAGAGGATAAAACGTCTGCCCACAATGCGGGAGACCTGGGTTCAATCCCTGGGTAGGGAAGATCCCCTGGAGAAGGAAATGGCAACCCACTCCAGTACTCTTGCCTGGAAAATCCCATGGACGGAGGAACCTGATAGGCTATAGTCCACGGGGTCGCAAAGAGTCGGACACGACTGAGCAACTTCACTTCACTTCACTTCTCAACCTCAGCAGTGTTAACAATTTGTTGTGAATAATTCTTTATTGTGATGTGATGTCTTGTGCATTGTAAGAATTCTAGCAGTATCACTGGCCTTCACCTAACAGATGCTCCCAATATGCCCCCAATATGACAATAAAAGATGCCACCAGGCTTTGACAAGTGTGCCATGAAGTACAAAAGAACTTTTGGTTGAGAACCACTGAATTTTGCAAAGGAGTGTATAAGTCAGCTAACTGGTTCTATGAAAATCAAAATTTCCCATGATTGTTCATTAAAAATATAATAGCCATTATCTTCACATGTGAACCAGTCTAAGATACACAGGATCCATTTAAAAATTCTGTGTCATGTACAAAGCATCTCAAACTCTTAGCACATTAGAATTTCTCATCTCAAAAGTGTGGTTTGTGCATGAATTAGAAAAGAATTTCCAGACATGAGGCAGAATGAGAGGTGAATAGAGCTTATTAGAGAGAGAGATGCTGTTAGAACAGTGGGCTGTCTCAAAGGAAAGCAGACCCCTTTCAAGGGCTACTAGCCAATTTTTATAGCCTCAAGACAAAATTCCTCCAGGAACAGTGGCATTAGGTGATTGGTTAGGATGCTATAGAGTGGGTATTTTACTTAATATGGTGTCAGAGAGTTGGCTGGGGTAAGTCAGGGGGCTTGGTAATTGTTGCTATGGGGCTTGGTCAGTTCTGGAGAATTTTGTCCTGTAACTTTGGTAAAGGGTTCCACATCTGTGGCCTTAGTACAAGGTTCCCCACCTGTGACCTTGGTGTAGGGTTCAACAATAATCTCTCAGCTCAAATCCTTATTACATTTCTTTCTTTCTTTTTTAACTGAACCTCTTGCAGATTTTCAAACAAATATGCCATTTCATGACGTTGTGCTTCTGTATTTGGTCTTTATCATGTCCTCTGCTGGGAATTTTTACCACCTAAAACATTTCCTAGTGAACCCTACAGCTGTAAGAACCTTACCTGGTTATTTAATTATTTTCCTAATTTCTTGTGCTTTTTTGTGATTGTTTATGAACTTGACATTTCCCTATTTCTGGTTTTATCAAATGCTACTGAAACTTTACATAAATCACGCATTTTGTGTCTTCAGTTCAGTTTGGTTCAGTCGCTCAGTCGTGTCTGACTATTTGTGACCCCAGGAATCGCAGCACACCGGGCCTCCCTGTCCATCACCAACTCCCAGAGTTTACTCAGATTCATGTCCATGGAGTCGGTGATGCCATCTAGCCATCTCATCCTCTGTCGTCCCCTTCTCCTCCTGCCCCCAATCCCTCCCAGCATCAGGGTCTTTTCCAATGAGTCAACTCTTTGCATGAAGTGTCTTCCTCATTACATTATCCTCAATACCTAGCTCAGGGCCTGGGGCTTTTTTGACCCTTAGCAAGAATGAATAGAGAAAATTATTTTCAGCTTCATAGTCACAGAAACTATGTCTTATCCAGAGTCTCGCTTGACTTCACATGATGTAGACATTTAGAAATTGATTTTGGAATGGAGTCAGTCCATGACAGTGTACATAATCACAGAAATAGCTAAAGGTTTCCTCACAAATAAGCAGTTTTTTAAACATGTAACCTAAGATAGAGTCATCCACATTCAGTGCCATTCATGAGTTTTCAAAATTTCTCTAAAAAGAAGTTGAGGGAAATTTCTAAGGTGAAGAAATAATATGGAATGCACAACTAACCATTTTAAGGATATTAAGTGGTATTTGGCCTCTTTTAACCCAGAGTTTGACTCTTCTTCTGGTACCAGTTATTTCCTCCTAAATACTGCCTACCTCTTAACATTACCAGGAATGTTTTAGGTACTGTTAATGAATTTATTCACAATTTCCTCAGACTATCATCACAAAACTCAATATGGGGACTATAAAAAAGGAAGGAGTCTGGTTACTCTTGTTTCCCCACAGTATATATTGGGTACTCAATTTATTTGTTAAAATATAAAATTAATGAATAAATAAATTAGCCAAATACCATTTTTAAGTAGCAAGTATATGCTTAGACTTGATTAAATTTTTAGATTATGATGTATGAATCCTGTATCTATATTAGTTATAAATTGATATGTAACAAATTACCAAAAAAAAAAAAAAAACCCTCAGTAGCTTAATACATATTAACTCATTAAGTTATGAACTTTGTGTCTTATTTATGAAGGACCAGTGATTGGCTCAGTTGAGTGGTTCCAGCTAAGATTCTCTCATGAGGTTACAGTCAAACTGCTGGTTAGGGCTCCAGTTCATGAAGAATTGACTAGGTCTGGAAGACCCTCCCCCAAGTTAACATGGGTATTGGCAGGAGGCTTCAGTACCTAGTTGCTTAACCCTCTCCACAGGACGGTCTGTGATATACCTTCCTCCAGAATGAGACAAGATGGATGGTGCAATCTTTATCTCTAATCTGAAAGATGGATGATGTGATGTTACATCTGCTCATTAAAAAAAAAAATCTAGTTTTTGTTTCACACATGATCATTTACTTCTTATTTTATTACTTATAAGTGTGGAGTTTTGTTGTTTAGTCACTAAGTCATGTCTGATTCTTTGTGACTCCATGGACTATAGCCTACCAGGCTCCTCTGTCTTTGGGATTTTCCAGACAAGAATACTAGAGTGGGTTACCATTTCCTTCTTCAGGGGATCTTCCAAACTAAGGGACTGAATCCAGGTATCTTGCATTGACAGGCAGATTCTTTACTACTGAGCCATCAGGGAAGCTCTTGGAAAGCTATAAAATGGAACCAGCTAATGCATTGGAAAGAATCATTGTCACTCAAGTGCAAAAGTGTTGCTGCGGTAACACTGAAAGCAACAAAAAGCAATCCTTCTTCTTGCTCGAGTTTCCTAGGACATCCTATTTGCAGATCTGGGGAACTGATTGGAAAGTGATAAATGGAGTTTACAGAGACCCAGTACCACAAGGAATAATGTAAATATGTAATTGAGACTGAGAGACAATAATAAAATAACTAGTACAATAAAACAGAGTGAACTTAATCTTGGAAATCATTTATACAGATTACAAAAGATCCAAGAAATGGACCTGCTGTTGCTAATACAACTTAGAGATTTGCCACTATGATCCACAGGCTGAAGACTCGAGGTGGGATCACCAGAACTGAAGCCAGTATGATTCCAACTGGCAAAAGCTGGAGCTGTGGAAGAAACGTAACACATGCCAGAGATTTCTTTAGGCAGGAGAATAGAGGGAGTGACATAATCTCTGTGTGTACCTAACCACTGAAGGTATCTGGAATCTAGCTGATATTCAGTTCAGTTCAGTTGCTCAGTCGTGTCTGACTCTCTTCAACCTCATGGATTGCAGCATGCCAGGCTTCCCTGTCCATCACCAACTCTTAGAACTTGCTCAAACTCATGTCCATTGAGTAAGTGATGCCATACAACCATCTCATCCTCTGTCATCCCCTTCTCCTCCTGCCTTCAATCTTTCCCAGCTTCAGGATTTTTCCCAATGAGACAGTTCTTTGCATCAGGTGGCCAAAGTATTGGAGCTTCAGCTTCAGCATCAATCCTTCCAATGAATATTCAGGACTGGTTCCCTTTAGCATTGGTGGTTTGATCTCCTTCCAAAGGACTTTCCTTGCAAAGGGACTCTCAAGTGTCTTCTCCAACACCACAGTTCAAAAGCACCAATTCTTTGGCACTCAGCTTTCTTTATAGTCCAACTATCACATCACATCACATCACATCACATCACTACTGGAAAAACCATAGCTTTGACTAGATGGACCTTTGTCAGCAAAGTAATATCTCTGCTTTAAAAAAAAATTATTTTTTATTGAAGGATAATTGCTTTACAAGGTTCTGTTTGTGCCCTCCAAGAGTCTATTTCCCAGTCCTATGTAGGTTCTGGCAGCTCCATGGTGGGGTTAATGGCGACCTCCTCCAAGAGGGCTTGTGCCATACCCAAGTCTGCTCCACCTAGAGCCCCTGCACCTGATCAGTCCACTGTTGACCCGTACCTCCACAGGAGATGCTCAGACACAGTTTTGTCTTCGTCTCTGTGGGGTCTCTGAGTCCTGGTGCACACAAAGTTTGTTTGAGCTCTCTGAGCATCTCTGATGGGTATGGGGTTTGATTCTAAATGTGATTTCGCCCCTCCTACCATCTTGCTGGAGCTTCTCCTTTGCCCTTGGACGTGGGGTATCTCCTCACAGTCACTCCAGCACCTACTGTCTTACTGGGGTTTCTCTGACCTTGGATGTGGGGTATCTCCTCATGGCCGCTGCTCCTGACCTTGACCGTGCAGCCACCTCTCCAGCTGCCATCCCATCACTTCATAGCAAATAGATGGGGAAACAGTGGAAACAGTGGCAGACTTTATTTTTGAGCGCTCCTAAATTGCTGCAGATGGTGATTACAGCCATGAAATTAAAAGATACTTGCTCCTGGGAGAAAAGTTATGACCAACCTAGACAGCATATTAAAAAGCAGAGGCATTATTTTGTCAACAAAGGTCCATCTAGTCAAAGCTATGGTTTTCCCAGTAATCATGAATGGATGTGAGAGTTGGATTATAAAGAAAGCTGAATGCTGAAGAATTGATGCTTTTGAACTGTGGTGTTGGAGAAGACACTTTAGAGTCCCTTGGACTGCAAGGAGATCCAGCCAGTCCATCCTAAAGGAAATCAGTCCTGAATATTCATTGGAAGGACTGATGCTGAAGCTGAAATTCCAATACTTTGGCCATATGGTATGAAGAACTGACTCATTTAAAAAGCCCCTGATGCTAGGAAAGATTGAAGGCAGGAGGAGAAGGGGATGAAAGAGGATGAGATGGTTGGATGGCATCACCGACTTAATGGACATGAGTTTGAGTAAACTCTGAGAGTTTGTGGACAGGGAGGCCTGGTGTGCTGTGGTCAATGGGTTTGTAGAGTCAGACACAACTGAACTGAACTGAATTTCTTTACAGAATTTTGCTGTTTTTTGTCAAACCTCAACATGAATCAGCCATAGGTATACATATACCCCCTCCCTTTTGAACCTCCCTCCCATCTCCTTTCCCATCCCACCCCTCTAGGTTGATACAGAGCCCCTATTTGAATTTCCTGAGCCATACAGCAAATTCCCATTGGCTATCTATTTTACCTATGGTAATGTAAGCTTCCATGTTATTCTTTCCATACATCTCACCCTCTCCTCCCCTCTCCCCATGTCCATAAGTCCATTCTCTTTGTCTGTGTCTCCTTTGCTGCTCTGTAAATAAATTCTTCAGTAGTATTTTTCTAGATTCTGTATATATTCATTAGAGTACAGTATTTACCTTTCTCTTTCTGACTTACTTCACTCTGTATAATAGGTTCTGGGTTCATCCACCTCATTAGAACTGACTCAGATGCATTCTTTTTAATGGCTGAGTAATATTACTTTGTGTATATATACAACTACTTCTTTATCCATTCATCTGTTGATGGACATCTAGGTTACTTCCATGTTCTAGCTATTGTAAATAGTGCTGCAGTGAACAATGGGATACATGTGTCTCTTTCAATTTTGGTTTCCTCAGGATATATGCCTAGGAGTGGGATTGCTGGGTCATATGGTGATTTTATTCCCAGTTTTTTAAGGAATCTCCATACCATCTTCCATAGTGGCTGTATTAATTTACATTCCCACCAACAGTGCAAGAGCATTCCCTTTTCTCCACATCCTTTCCAGCATTTATTGTTTGTAGACTTTTTGATGTTGGCCATTCTGACTGGTGTGAGGTGATATCTCATTCTAGTTTTGACTTGCGTTTCTTTAGTAATGAGCAATGTGGACCATATTTTCATGTGTTTGTTAGCCATCTATATGTCTTCTTTGGAGAATTGTCTGTTTAGGTTTTTCCCCACTTTTTGATTGGGTTGTTTGATTTCTGGTATTGAGTTGTATGAACAGCTTGCATACTTTAGAGATTAATCCTTTGTAAGTTTTTTCACTTCTGTTATTTTCTCCCATTCTGAGGGTTGTCTTTTCACCTTGCTTATAGTTTCCTTTTTTGTGCAAAAGAGTTTAAGTTTAATCAGGTCCCACTTGTTTACTTTTGTTTTTATTTCCATTACTCTGGGAAATGGGTCATAGAGGATCTTACTTTGATTTACATCATCAAGTGTTCTGCCTATATTTTCCTCTAAGAGTTGTATAGAGTTTGGTCTTACATTTAGGTCTTTAATCCATTTTGAGTTTATCTTTGTGTATGGTGTTAGGAAGTGTTCTAATTTCATTATTTTACATGTAGCTGTCCAGTTTTCCCAGCATCATTTATTGAAGAGGCTGTCTTTGTCTGGGAAAAGGAGACTTCAAACACAATAAGTTAAAAAATAGTAATAATAAGGCAGATGAAGGAACAAATGAAGGAACAAACTAGAAACACAGAAGTCTAAATAAATGAAGAGCAAATAGGCAAACTACTTGAAAAAGAATTCAGAATAATGATAGTAAAGATGATCAAAAATCTTGAAAACAGAATGGAGGCAATGCAAGAATCAATCAACAAAGACCTAGAATAATTAAAGAATAAACATACAGAGACAAATAACACAATTACTGAAATTAAAAATACTTTAGAAGGAATCAATAGCAGAATATCTGAAGCAGAAGAATGAATCAGTGAGTTGGAAGATAAAATGATAGAAATAACTTCTGAAGAGCAGAATAAAGTAGAAAGATTTAAAAGAACTGAGGACAGTCTCAGAGACCTCTGTATAATATCAAATGCACCAATATTTGAATTACAGTGGTCCCAGAATAAGAAGAGAAGAAGAAAGCATATAAGAAAAATTTTGAAGAGATTATAATTGAAAATTTCTGCAACATGGAAAAGGAAATAGTCAACCAAGTCCAAGAGGCACAAAGAGTCTCATACATGATAAACCCAAGGAGAAACACACCAAGACACATACTAATCAAACTAAAACAGACTAAACACAAAGAAAGAATATTAAAAGCAGCAAGGGAAAAGCAACAAGTAACATACACTTAAAGTTGATTTTTCAGCAGAAGCTCTGCAGGCCAGAAGGGAATTTCAGGATATATTTAAAGTACTGAAAGGGAAAATCTACAACCAAGATTACTGTACCTGGCAAGGATCTCATTCAAAATTGATAGAGAAATAAAAAGCTTTTCAGACAAGTAAAAGTTAAGAGAATTCATTACCACCAAACTAGCTTTACAACAAATGTTAAAGGGACTTATATAGTCAAGAAATACAAGAGAAGAAAAAAGATCTACAAAATCAACCCCAAACAATGAAGAAAATGGCAATAGGAATATATATATCAATAATTAGTTTAAATGCAAATGGATTAAATGCTCCAACCAAAAGACACAGACTGGCTGAATAGACACAAAAAGAAAATCCACATATATGCTGTCTACAAGAAACCCACTTGAGACCTAAAGACAAATAAACACTGAAAGTGAGAGGATGGAAAAATATATTCCATGCAAATGGAAAGCAAAAGAAAGCTGGAGTGGCAATCCTCATGTCAGACAAAATAAACCTTAAAGAAGATTACAAGAGATAAGGAAGGACGCTACATAATGATAAAGGGATCAATCCAAGAGGAAGACATAACAATTGTAAATATCTATGCACCCAACATAAGAGCACCTCAATACATAAGACAAACACAGACATAAAAGGAGAAATTGACAGTAACACAATAATAGTAGGAGACTTTAACACCCGACTCACAACAATGGACAGATCATCAAAACAGAAAATTAAGAAGGAAACACAAGTCTTAAATGGTACATTAGATGAAATGGATCTCATTGATATCTTCAGGACGTTCTATGCAAATGCACAATACACCTTCTCAAGTACACATGGAACATTCTCCAAGATAGACCACATCTTGGCTCACAAATCAAACTTTGGTAAATTCAATAAAATTGAAATCATATCAAGCATCTTCTCTGACCACAATGCTATGAGACTAGATATCAATTAAAAGAAAAAAAAGCTGTAAGAAACACAACCACATGGAGATAAAACAACATGTTTCTAAATAACTGACAGGTTACTGAAGAAATCAAAATGAAAATAAAAAATTTCTAGAAACAAATGATAATGAAAACTCAAAACCTATGGGATGCAGCAAAAGCATTTCTAAGAGGGAAGTTTATAGCAATACAATCCTACATCAAGAAACAAGAAAAACATCGAATAGAGAGCCTAACTTTACACCTAAAACAACTGGAAAAAGAAGAAGAAAAACTCCCCAAAATTATTTGAAGGAAAGAAATCATAAAGATCCAAGCAGAAATAAATGAAAAAGAT
Source organism: Bos mutus (assembly GCF_027580195.1). Lineage (NCBI taxonomy): Eukaryota > Metazoa > Chordata > Mammalia > Artiodactyla > Bovidae > Bos > Bos mutus. The sequence continues at coordinate 326,969 of NW_027219453.1, forward strand.
ATGAAAGAAACAATAATAAAGATTAATAAAAGCTGGTTCTTTGAGAAGATAAACAAAATCAACCAACCTTTAGCCAGACTCATCAAGAAAAAAAGAAGAATCAAATCAGCAAAATTAGAAATAAAAAAGAGGTTACAACAGACAATGCAGAAATACAAAGTATTATAAGAGATTATTATCAAGAGCTATATGGTAATAAAATACATAACCTGGAAGAAATGGACAGATTCTTAGAAAAGTTCAATCTTCTAAGACTGAACCAGGAAGAAATAGAAATTATAAAGAATCCAATTACAAGCATTGAAATTGAAGCTGTGATCAAAAATCTCCCAGAAAAGAAAAGCCCAGGATCATACGGCTTCACAGGAGAATTCTATCAAACATTTAGAGAAGAGCTAATAATGCCTATCCTTCTAAAACTCAAAGAACTGAGTGGAAGAAACACTTCCAAACTAATTCTACAAGGATATCATCACCCTGATACCAAAACCAGACAAAGACTGCACAAAAAAAGAAAACTACAAGCCAATATTACTGATAAACATAGATGAAAAAATCTTGAACAAAATTTTAGCAAACAGAATTCAGCAACACATCAAAAAGCTCATACACCATGATCAAGTTGGGTTTATTTGAGCGATGTAAGGATTCTTCAATACACGCAAATCAATCAATGTGGTACACCATATTAACAAATTGAAAGATAAACGTCATATGATAATCTCAATAGATATAGAAAAAGCCTTTGACAAAATTCAGCACCCATTTAAGATTAAAACTATTCAAAAAATGGGCATACAAGGAAGCTACCTAAACATAGTAAAGGCCATGTATGATAAGCCTATCAGATCAGATCAGATCAGATCAGTCGCTCAGTCGTGTCCGACTCTTTGCGACCCCATGAATCGCAGCACACCAAGCCTCCCTGTCCATCACCAACTCCCAGAATTCACTGAGACTCACCTCCATCGAGTCAGCGATGCCATCCAGCCATCTCATCCTCTGTCGTCCCCTTCTCCTCCTGCCCCCAATCCCTCCCAGCATCAGAGTCTTTTCCATTGAGTCAACTCTTCCCATGAGGTGGCCAAAGTACTGGAGTTTCAGCTTTAGCATCATTCCTTCCAAAGAAATCCCAGGGCTGATCTCCTTCAGAATGGACTGGTTGGATCTCCTTGCAGTCCAAGGGACTCTCAAGAGTCTTCTCCAACACCACAGTTCAAAAGCATCAATTCTTCGGCACTCAGCCTTCTTCACAGTCCAACTCTCACATCCATACATGACCACTGGAAAAACCATAGCCTTGACTAGACGAACCTTTGTTGGCCAAGTAATGCCTCTGCTTTTGAATATGCTATCTAGGTTGGTCATAAATTTCCTTCCAAGGAGTAAGCGTCTTTTAATTTCATGGCTGCAGTCACCATCTGCAGTGATTTTGGAGCCCAGAAAAATAAAGTCTGATACTGTTTTCACTGTTTCCCCATCTATTTCCCATGAAGTTGTGGGACCGGATGCCATGATCTTCATTTTCTGAATGTTGATTTAAGCCAACTTTTTCACTCTCCACTTTCACTTTCATCAAGAGGCTTCTGAGTTCCTCTTCAATTTCTGCCATAAGGGTAGTGTCATCTGCATATCTGAGGTTATTGATATTTCTCCCGGCACTCTTGATTCCAGCTTGTGTTTCTTCCAGTCCAGCATTTCTCATGATGAAATCTGCATAGAAGTTAAATAAGCAGGGTGACAATATAGAGCCTTGAAGAACTCCTTTTCCTATGTGGAACCAGTCTGTTGTTCCATGTCCAGTTCTAACTGTTGCTTCCTGACCTGCATACAAATTTCTTAAGAGGCAGATCAGGTGGTCTGGTATTCCCATCTCTTTCAGAATTTTCCACAGTTTATTGTGATCCACACAGTCAAAGGCTTTGGCATGATCAATAAAGCAGAAATAGATGCTTTTCTGGAACTCTTTTGCTTTTTCCACGATCCAGCAGATGTTGGCAATTTGATCTCTGGTTCCTCTGCCTTTTCTAAAAGCAGCTTGAACAGCAGGAAGTTCCCAGTTTACATATTGCTGAAGCCTGGCTTGGAGAATTTTGAGCATTACTTTACTAGCGTGTGAGATGAGTGCAATTGTGTGGTAGTTTGAGCATTCTTTGGCATTACCTTTCTTTGGGATTGGAATGAAAACTGACCTTTTCCAGTCCTGTGGCCACTGCTGAGTTTTCCAAATTTGCTGGCATATTGAGTGCAACACTTTCACAGCATCATCTTTCAGGATTTGGAATAGCTCCACTGGAATTCCATCACCTCCACTAGCTTTGTTCATAGTGATGCTTTCTAAGGCCCACTTGACTTCACATTCCAGGATGTCTGGCTCTAGGTGAGTGATCACACCATCGTGATTATCCGGGTTGTGAAGACCTTTTTTGTACAGTTCTTCTGTGTATTCTTGCCATCTCTTCTTAATATATTCTGCTTCTGTTAGGTCCATACCATTTCTGTCCTTTATCGAGCCCATCTTTGCATGAAATATTCCTTTGATATCTCTGATTTTCTTGAAGAGATCCCTAATCTTTCCCATTCTGTTGTTTTTCTCTATTTCTTTGCATTGATCGCTGAAGAAGGCTTTCTTTTCTTGCTATTCTTTGGAACTCTGCATTCAGATGTTTATGTCTTTCCTTTTCTCCTTTGCTTTTCACTTCTCTTCTTTTCACAGCTATTTGTAAGGCCTCCCCAGACAGCCATTTTGCTTTTTTGCATTTCTTTTTCATGGGAATGGTCTTGATCCCTGTCTCCTGTACAATGTCACGAACCTCATTCCATAGTTCATCAGGCACTCTATCTATCAGATCTAGGCCCTTAAATCTATTTCTCACTTCCACTGTATAATTATAAGGGATTTGATTTAGGTCATACCTGAATGGTCTAGTGGTTTTCCCTACTTTCTTCAATTTAAGTCTGAATTTGGCAATAAGGAGTTCATGGTCTGAGCCATAGTCAGCTCCTGGTCTTGTTTTTGCTGACTGTATAAAGCTTCTCCATCTTTGGCTGCAAAGAATATAATCAATCTGATTTCAGTGTTGACCATCTGGTGATGTCCATGTATAGAGTCTTCTCTTGTGTTGTTGGAAGAGGGTGTTTGTTATGACCAGTGCATTTTCTTGGCAAAACTCTGTTAGTCTTTGCCCTGCTTCATTCCATATTCCAAGGCCAAATGTGCCTGTTACTCCAGGTGTTTCTTGACTTTCTACTTTTGCATTCCAGTCCCCTATAATGAAAAGGACATCTTTTTTGGGTGTTAGTTCTAAAAGGTCTTGTAGGTCATCATAGAACCATTCAACTTCAGCTTCTTCAGCATTACTGGGTATAGACTTGGATTACTGTGATATTGAATGGTTTGCCTTGGAAACGAACAGAGATCATTCTGTCATTTTTGAGATTGCATCCAAGTACTGCATTTCAGACTCTTTTGTTGACCATGATGGCCACTCCATTTCTTCTGAGGGATTCCTGCCCACAGTAGTAGATATAATGGTCATCTGAGTTAAACAAGCCTATAGCAAACATTATTCTAAATGGTGAACAACTGAAAGCATTCCCCCTAAGATCAGAAACAATACAAGGGTGTCCACTTTTGCCACTATTATTCAACATACTTCTGGAAGACCTAATTACCACAATCAGAGAAGAAAAGGAAATAAAAGGAATCCAGATCAGAAAAGAAGAAGTACATCCCTCACAGTTTGGAGATGACATGATACTGTACATAGAAAACCCTAAAAATAGTATCAGAAAATTATTAGAGCTAATCAGAGAATTTTGCAAAGTTTCAGGATACAAAATCAATACACAGAAATCACTTGCATTTCTATATATTAACAATGAAAAATCAGAAAGAGAAATTAAGGAATCAATCCCATTCACCATTACAACAAAAAGAAATATCTAGGAATAAACTTATCTAAGGAGAAAAAGAAAACTGTATACAGAAAATTATAAGACACTAATGAAAGAAATCAAAGACAATATAAATAGATGGAGAGACATTCCATGTTCCTGGGTATGAAGAATCAATTTTGTGAAAATGATTATACTACCAAACACAATCTACGGATTCAATGTGATCCCTATCAAATAACCAATGGCATTTTTTCCACAAAACTAGAACAAAAATTTTCACAATTCATATGGAAACACAAAAGACCTAGAATAGCCAAAGCAGTCTCGAGAAATAATATTGGAGCTGGAGGAATCAACCTTCCTGACTTCAGATTATACTACAAAGCTAGAGTCATCAAAACCATATGGTACTGGCACAAAAACAGAAATGTAGACCAATGAAAGAAAATAGAAAGCCCAGAAATAAACCCATGCATCTATGGGTACTTTATTTCTGCTTTTTAATATGCTGTCTAGGTTGGTCATAGCTTTCCTTCCAAGGAGCAAGCGTCTTTTAATTTCATGGCTGCAGTCACCATCTGCAGTGATTTTGGAGCCCAAGAAAATAAAGTCTGTCACTGTTTCCATCGTTTACCCATGTATTTGCCATGAAGTGATGATACTGGATTTCATGATTTGCTGATATTAGAGTCTGGGATATCCTTCAAGTAATAAGTGGAGCCCTGTGATATGGAGAAGAATCACAGAGAGTGAGAGGTGAATCCTTGGTATAGCACAGAGGCAGAATTCATCCACTCACCTCAGTCTTGTTATATCACTAGAACTGTAAAATACATGATCTCCTATGGACTTTTACCTTCATAGTGAGAACGATGTAAGGTATCAAGTCACTGTAGTCTGAAAAATCACAGTTGGACTTGGTTTTTAGAAATAGAGTTTCTATCGTATATAATAATCTTTTCTCTCAAAGCCAGATAGCCAGATTATCTTGGAGTTATTTCAAAATTGGCATACATTCAAAACATAACCTATAACCTGACTCAAGTAGAATCGATGATTCTTTATTCATAACGTTGTTCATTTCTGCCATAAAAGCAGCAATCATAGTGTTATAGCTGTTCCTGTGTGGTTCTGTAGCCTTGATTGCAGAGAAAGCAGTGTAGCGGAAGAACCAGATACCCCTACGATGGAGCACAGGTATGACCCAGAGTACGGATTTGTTCACCATAAATGGCTAACCTTGGGATAAAACGAGCTGCAGTTGAGAAATTTGATTCTTGTCTTTAATCATATGAAAAGGTATCAGTTATGTTAAATACATAAAATTGATCTCATAGTTATATAGACGATGTTCAGGGTTGGTTTAAAATAGGTCTTGAGATCATTTATATCAGATTGAATTTTCCTTGCAGTTGAATGGGGTTTGTGCTTGCTGAAGAATGGTCTATGTCCAGCAAAATCTTGTGTGTGTGTGTGTGCACAGATGTGGGATCAGTGACTATTGCATTGGAGAATTGTAGGAACATATTTGTTTCTATCTGTTTGTATATATATATGGACCTAAAAGAGACAATGTAAATGTTAGTAAATAAATGGCTGAATGTGCCTAAGGGTGTATCTGTGGGGAGGAAGGGTCTCAGAATGTCTATGATGCATCTTTGTATGCATAAGTAAGTGTGCATTCCTTGGCCAAGGAAGGATTAACATAGTAAAGGATAACATAGTAACGGATATAGATAGAGACATTAGTGCTGTTGAGGCTGAGAAGCTTCTCCTGGGAGCAGTCCTCCTATGGCCAATCCATTACTCACTGACACCACCCTCCCCATTATTTTCACTCTCCCTCCTCCCATCATAAACAAACAAGCTTAGTGGTTTGATATATTTATGAGTCACAGAAGACTGGGCTGATGCTGCTCAGCCTGTGGGATCCACAGACCACTGCCTCCAGTTACAGGGAAGAGTTGTCTGCTATCCAGTGAGTGCCACCTCCTTCAGATTGCTCATCAGGGCTCCTTATCGAGAACTTATGCCAAACTTTAACACTCTTACTGTGACTCCAGGCAGACTCAGACCCTCATACTCTCTAGACATTAGATAACTAGCTTCTCTTCCAAAGCCCATGATTATAAACCCTGATGCCTGGTTGCCATCTGAATGAAAATCCTAGTACCAAACCACACGTTTAGATTAAGGGACTGATTCATCAAATCTAGATTTTGTGTTGATGGTATCCATATTTTTTCCCCTACAATTTGAATTATTGTGTCCTATACCTAACTCTTGGGTGTGCAGCTGGTGAAAATCAAGAACCAAATGAACTGAAGTCATTGAACAATGAAGTCAATTTTAGCTGGATTTTCATAATTAAGTATACCATGGGAACATAACTGATTAGGATATTACTGTGAGTCTGTTAATGCACTTATAGCACTGTGTGTGTGCACATGTGTACTTATGTGTATACCTTCAGGTGGGTATAAACATGGGAGGATATCTGCAACATACCATGTAATACCATTGAGGTATTATTAAATTTTGTGATTGTGCTAGTGTTATTTGAGCAAGGGACTACGCAATAGTTTCTATCTGTGTGGTGTGAGGTAGTGCTTATGACTACCTGGGGGTATACATGTGCACAGGAGTGTATTCATTGGTACCTTTATGTGACTGTGTATAAGTATACATGCTCATATACATGCTGTGCAAAAGAAGTACATTGCTTATACCTGTTTTTTTTTTTTTTACATTTATGCCTAGATTAGTTATATTTAGCAAGACTTAACTGACACCTCTTTGGTCAAAGCAAAGAAAAATTTGTCGCTGGGTGGTGACAAATCATGTTTTCCTTGGGGGAGACATTTTCAAAGTTACCTTCCATAGTGAGGAAAATCTGAAACATTGTGAAATATGCCCTTCTGGACTACATAAATTTGCACACCAGGGATTAAGGACAGTGGGGTAAACCTGTCTTATGAAGAATCCTGCATGTTTGTTGATCCTCTAAGAGTTTTTCCATTTCCCCAAGATCTAGAAATAATCTTGGAATGAAGATGATAAAAAAGTAGATACAAGAGAGGTTGTATCTAAGATGATTTTTTAGAGACATCAACTTTTAAACCTAGGTGAGGAGGAAGAGAAAAGTTTACAGGAGAAGTAAGAAAAAGAAATCCTATTTATTAAAGGTTTCCTGGCAACCCACTCCAGTATTCTTGCCTGGAGAATCCCATGGACGGAGGAGCCTTGTGGGCTACAGTCCATGGGGTTGCAAAGAGTCGGACACGACTGAGCGACTTCACTTTCACTTTGAATTCTCAGTTGAAAAGGAGGGAAACCAAATGAATATAATTCCGTCTTATGGTCCATGTACTTTCATGATTATTACTGATATCAGGGCATCTCCATCCTCTAGTCACCATCTACTTTTACTGATTTTACTAAGAGGGATAGGAAGATGATGGAAACAAGAAAAGCCAAAGAAATATGGGACTTAACCATTTCTAAATTTCAAAGCAGTTTTATCTTATTTTTTAATTTTAAATATAGATTTTCTAGCTTTATTGAACTATTACTGACATATTACATATGTAAACTTAACACAATGTGAGGATTTGGTAAGCAAATGTATTGCAAAATGATCACCATAATGAAGTTAGTTAGCACCTCTATTTCCTTACATAATTATCAGTTTTTTTAATGTGGTGATAATATTTAAGATCTACTTTTTTAAAGGCTTTAGTATGTATATTTGTAGTAATGGTTTTGTCACTAAGTCATGTCTGACTCTTGTGACTCCATGGACTGTAGCCCACCAGGCTCCTCTGTCCATGGGATTTCCCAGTCAAGAATACTGAAGTGGGGGATCTTCCAGACCCAGGGATCAAACTCCTGTCTCTTGCATTGTAGAAGTATCCTTTTATGCCTGAGCTACAAGGGAATCCTAAGTATGCCTATTACAGAATTATTAATTATAGTCAACATGCATTTTATAGCTGGAAGTCTGTACCTTTTTATCAGCATCACCCATCTTTCCTCCAACACTGCCACAGACCTCTGGAAACCACTGTTCTACTCTTTACAGAGTGAACCTTTAATTTTGAGCTATCTGTTCCAGAGAAATATAGTTACAGAGATATTTTGGATAAAAACTGGAAAGAAGTCCTTTATGACATGGTTTCTTAATTTTTACTGTTCTGACTATTGATTTCTTTTCCAGGAGTTAGGCTGGAAAAGGACAAAGACAGAGAAAGAGGAATCAATAAAGAAGGTAGAGATGAAAATGCCAAGGAAGGAGGAAAATTAGGGAGATGCTTCTGAAGTAAGAAGGCAGTTCTAAAAGGATGAGTTACCAACAATGTTAACTCTCATAGGAAAGTCAAATAGATTAAGAAAGAGAATGTTTTCATTAGATTTGGTGACACAAACGTGGAGCGTTCTGAGCCCTACCCGTCATGAGTCTGGGGCTTGGTGTCCCCCCCGACACTGTTCCTTCTTTTTGTAGAGCTATATTTTAGCCGTCAGCCAAAATGGAACCAGTGGAGGCATAGCCGCAGTCTTGTTAGTTAACAAGTTGGTTCAGTGAGTAAAATCAAATAGCTCAACTGAAAATCCAGTCAAATCATTGTAGACCATAACAGAAGACCCTCAAGTGCCTAATAACATAAAGGAACAAGAAAGTAAAAAGCACTGAATTTGATAAAAAGTGAAATAATTTCTATAAATGTCACATTAAATGAATAAAATTAAGGAAAATTCAGAACAATCTTTTTAAAAAAACTTTAATAATATATTTTTGTTTCCTTCTAACATTTTTCTGCATACATGTATTTATTGAGTAATTGCAATTGAAATATTTTATATATATACCATTTTTTCCAAATAAAATGCTAATGTGTTATATTTTAAAAAAAAAAAAAAAAAGATTTGGTGACAAAGAGGTCACTAATGACCATACAGAAATTAGTTTCAATTGGGAAAGTGCAGTGTGGAAGCCACAATACAGTAAATCAAGCACTGATAAGGCAGTCATTAAGATCAAATCCTTGAATCTGGGGATCTCAGAATGGATTGGAAAAACAGACATACAAACAAGCTCCCCTCCTTGGCATCTAGAGAGACAGGGTCTCAAGAAGTTTGACTATGAATTGAGAAAGAATAACAGCATGGCAGCTAGAGAAGGAAAGTTATGTTTCTATGACGGGATAATCTTGTATGTGCTTATTGGTTGATGGGAAAGAGATAGAAAGTGAGAGGTTGAAGGTACAGTACAACAGCCTAATGGAAGAGGTCTCTGAGTGAAACACAGTCCTAAAGGTGGAGGGCCTGGGCTTGGGAAAGAGACACCTTTTTCTCAGAAAACAAGGGCTAGCTGAGAGCAAGTTAAAGTTTTTGGTAGTGGGAAATAATCTCACTCTGTCTCCTCTTTCTTCCCCAATAAAGCACTTGCTTCTTTGACTTTATCCAGCTGCACACCCAATTTGATTATAGAATTTATCAGTGGTTACGGTGTATTGTGTGAATGTGAAAGAGAGGCAAAGAGAAGATAAAGATACCAGTCCTAGAGGGAGGGTAGGTCAGGAAAGCAGTGAGGAAGGAAGAGCTAATAGATAAAGAGAAGAAGGTGAAAGAATGGTTAAAACTTTGAAAGCAAGATCATGGGGTGAGAAGGTAAGATTATTGGTAGGTGGAAGGCTATGGTCAGAAGCTAAAAAAAAAAAAAAAAATAGAATTTAAGACTTCAAAGTGACAAGGAGGTTGACGTAAAGTCTGAGTAAAGTTATCGAAGCTGTAATTTTCTAGCTGTAGAAGTTTCATCTTTGCCACCTACAAAAGGTTTCCCAGAGACAAGGACAGTGTTTCCTTTTCCCTGTACATCTTAATTTCTAATTTTTTCTCAAAATTTCCAGAATATGTTTTCTAGGGTGAGATGGTGAAGTGAAGGAATACTGGAGTTTTAAGTGAGAATTAGGAAACTTTCTCATATAACCTCCCGTCATGTCACCTTGCTCTTGCTCACTTGTTCATCATACCTTCATGGAGTTTATAACATGGTCGTGAGAGGGAACTGGGCTCTGGTGAGTCAGAGTAGAACTCAGTTGTTATCCTCAAACAGCTCATAGTCTAACGGAGGAAGTAGGACCAAAAGCCAACACTTTCAATCTCTGACCTTTTGTGTTGGAGACAGGATGTCTGAAAAAGAGTGAAGAACATTCCCACACACCCTCTTGGGCATATACCCCATCTGTGTTCTTACATCTGCCTGCCATGTTAGGCCTCAATGGCACCCCCTTCCAGCCAGCCACACTCCAGCTAACAGGCATCCCTGGGATGCAGACAGGTCAAGCCTGGGTTGCTCTGGTTTTCTGCATCCTCTACCTGATTTCCATCATAGGCAACCTCACCATCCTTGCTTTGGTGACTCGAGAGCCTACTCTCCACCAGCCCATGTACTACTTCCTGTCTATGCTCTCTCTCAATGATCTGGGAGTGTCCTTGTCTACACTTCCCACCGTGCTTGCTACCTTCTGCTTCAACTATCGTCATGTTGACTTTGATGCCTGCTTGGTTCAGATGTTCTTCATTCATACTTTTTCTTTCATGGAATCAGGCATACTGCTGGCCATGAGCTTTGATCGTTTTGTGGCTATTTGTGACCCACTACGCTATGCAACTATGCTCACCAACAACCGCATCTTGGCTATGGGCCTAGGCATCGTTGCCAAAAGTTTCACCACTCTCTTCCCTTTCCCCTTTCTGGTGAAACGACTGCCCTTCTGCAAAGGCAATGTTTTACATCACTCGTACTGCCTCCATCCAGATCTCATGAAAGTGGCATGTGGAGATATCCATGTTAATAACATCTATGGGCTCTTTGTGGTTATTTTTACCTATGGCATAGACTCAACTTTTATCCTGCTTTCTTATACATTGATCCTGAGAGCCGTGCTGGCAATTGCATCCCGGGAGCAGCGGTTCAAAGCTCTCAACACCTGCATGTCCCACATCTGTGCAGTACTGGCTTTTTATGTGCCTATAATCGCTGTCTCCATGATCCACCGCTTCTGGAAAAGTGCCCCACTTGTTGTTCATGTCATGATGTCAAATGTCTACCTGTTTATACCCCCCATGCTCAACCCCATCATCTACAGTGTGAAGACAAAGGAGATACGCAGAGGGATCCGTCAAGTCTTCTGTAAGTCTTGGGGCTGAAGAATGCTGCAGACCCTGTGAGAACCATTTTGGAGGAAGGACTGGGACTTTTTCTGACTTTAGGAATGTTAAAACAAGGAAAAGAACCAGGATCTTGATAGCTGTGAATATGGAACTAATAAAAGAACATTGGACTCAAGAAAATGACACATTGTATTGAACACTTACTCTATGAAAAACTTTGTGCTAGTTGCTAGCAATGTTATAATGATGAATAAGACATATTCTTAAGAGATAGATGTATCAAGGGAAAAACATAAAAATAAAGATGCCCTGAAATATATTTGACATATGTGAAAATATTGGAAGCTCCACAGTGCAATTATCCTTGAACACAATTCTACTACCAAGAATGAGGAAATGATACACTGAAGACAAAATTCAGTGGAAGTCTGGGACTTTGTTGGGAGGAAAAGGGCACTTTCCATGTGGCACTAGTAATAAAGAACCTGCCCACCAATGAAGGAGATGTGGGTTCTATCTCTAGGTTAGGAAGATCTCCTGGAGGAGGGCATGACAATCCACTCCAGTATTCTTGTCTGGAGAACCCCATGGACAGAGAAGCCTGGTGGGCTACAGTCCATAGGGTCACACATATTTGAACATGACAAAAACAACTTAGCACACATGGGGGAGAAAGGGCCCATTGGTTTGTGGGAATAAATATTTTTTTCTATGTTTGTGAGGTAGACTATGAAGGAAGAGAAGGGATATGGTAGTTGGTCAGGGTGGCAGAAAGACAGGAAAGTATTGATCTTTGCATAACAAACTACTTGAGAAAAAAAGATTTAGGCAAGCATATTTAAACCTTTACTACTCCAAGTGTGGTCCAGTGAACAACAGAATTGTTATATCTGGTTGTTTGTTAATGAAACAGAATCTTAGACCCTGAACAAGACCTACTGAATTCAAATTGCTTTTAATAAGACCTTGGGGTGATTAAATGTTGAGAGGCATAGTGTTTCTCTTTTTTAACCCCTCTAAGGTTATGGGTATCTAATGTGCAACAAAAATAACAAAGATCAAGCATAATAAGAGTCTGAAAAACTAGTTCTCAAGGTGTGATTCCCAGACTAGTGTCATCAGCATTGTTTTGCAAATTGTTAGGCATACAAATTCTCAGGCCTTTCCTCAGATATCCTGATCAGAAACTCTTAGGTGGTGAGGTCCAGTAATATGTATTTTTAATAAGTCCTCCAAGCAAATCTGATATATATTACAGGTTGAAAACCTTTAAACTAGAATATTGGCTTAGACTATTTGGGAAAATTGCAAACAGCTTTGTTTAGACAAAGGGGAGGTTTCACACTAAGAAGCTCTGGAAACAAGATCGATCCCGAGAGACTGCTTAAGATTGTGTGTGTGCGCTCAGTCGAACCGGATTCTTTGTGACCCCATGGGCTGTAGCCTCTCCAGACAAGAATAATGAAGTGTGAACCATTTCCTGCTCCAAGGATCTTCCAGACCCAGGGATCAAGCCTGGGTCTCTTGCATCTTCTGCATCAGCAGGTGGATTCTTTATCAACGCGCCACCTGGGAAGCCTAAGCTTGCAGGCGATTTTTAAAGCTGGAAGAAATTGAGTGCCTGACAACTAGGTGTAAGGTGTTGGTGGTAAAGGGATATACTGACTTATAGCCTCTTATCTCCACAAGGTGGTGCACATGGAACACAGAAATGACTTAAATGGGATGAACAATCTCCAGCCTCTTCACTAGCACTCAGGCTCCTGCCTCATCACTAGATTCCTGTCTTTTCTCGCAATTTCCACCTGCTAAGATCTCAACTAACCTGAAATCCTAAATTCAGGTAAAATCCAACTAGAAGGCTACCCTCTAAGTAAATACAATATAGAGGGGAAAATAATCAGATGGGTGTTACACTGAGATACAGAATCTTGCAAGAGTTCTTGGGGTGAGTGTTCCATGCATACAAGTCTCCTGATCAAGACCTCTTCTGAGACTTTTTTATTTTCTACAAACTCTATTAACTTCCTTCTAAAGTGTATATTCTTTTTCTAAAATGAGAAATTCTTAATGTGATTGTATTTTTCTGCACCAAACATGTACCTGCATTGTGCCTATCTTTTCTTTGCTCCATTGAAAAAATTTTTGATTTAAACACCACAAGACAAATTTATTTCCCTATTTAAGCTCTGTGGGGCAAAATGCTTCATGCTGCTGCTGCTGCTGCTGCTAAGTCTCTTCAGTCATGTCCGACTCTGTGCGACCCCATAGATGGCAGCCCACCAGGCTCCCTGTCCCTGCTTCATAATTTTTCCATAAATGAAAGATAGTCACTTAGTCAAGTCCAACTCTATGGGACCCCATGGACTGTAGCCCACCAAGCTTCTCTGTCCATGGGATTCTAAAGGCAAGAATACTGGAGTGGATTGCTATGCCCTCCTGCAGGGGATCTTCCCAACCCAGGGATCAAACCTGTGTTTCCTGCGTTGCAGGCAGACTCTTTACCATCTGAGCCACCAGGGAAGCCCTAACTTATAATGATCCCTTTTGTTGGGATTTGCACAAACATTATGTTTGGCATTATCACTCTTGGAATGAACAAATACTATTTTCCCTGACTTCTTTTCTCATAAAATAGTGACAGATACTAAGTCTTGAAAGAAGACTTTTCAAAAGTTGAAAAAGAGATAATGAAATGATAGTGAAACCTAAAATCTTACACCTAGCACAGTGTTTGATATACCCAATGTACGTGAATTAAATCAATAACCAAATGACTAGTTAAATAAATGAAAGACTGTATCAAAGATGATGCTTATTTCCAATTATGCTTCCTCTAATGACATAGTTAAGAGACATTTCCCTCTGGGTCTTCTCAAAGCCTAGATTCTCCTCACGAGGAACTTATTATGCTCAACCTGAGGCACCATTGTAGGTCTCTCTATTCTCCATAATTCTATGACCTTATTCATAAGACTGTTTTATACATTCTCTTTAATTATATCTTCTCATTCCTAACCCATTAACTTTTACCTAGTGGATTCTACAGTGATGGAAAGCAGAAAGAGTTTTCAAACTGCTTATCTAAGATACATCAAAGTTCCACATGGAGAAGGAAAAACTTCTTCTATGTCCATATTTTGTTTCCATCCCTTAACCATCCCATGATTTGATAGAAAAAATAGAGAGATCTCCAACCATTCCTTCCCTCAGTACATCTTTACTCTGTCTGAAACTGAAACAAGGAGGAGGTAAAATGAAATACTTAATGGGAAGATCAGTTATTTGGAAAAATGAACTATTTGGAGTATCTGAAATTAGAACCTTTAGCAGAACTTCTAATGAGTATAATTACCACATGTAGTACAATCACATTTTTGAAGATCACTTTCTTGTTTTTATTTGAATCGCTTATAGACAGGATCTATTTTTTTTTTTTTTTTACAGATCAGGTACCAGTTTGAAGGAATACTAGTTTCATGAAATTATGGAGCTAGTGGATAGCACAGTTAGAGCTCAAACTCACATCTGTGTGACTTTGTACTCAGTAGTCTTTCAGTGGGGATGTCTCTCCTGGAGGAGATCTCAGTCTTGTAGAACTTGGTAGAGGGTTGGATTGGAGGTGATGAGAGTGGGAATTGAGCAGGAAATACCAGTTATAAGTGGATGGAGGTAGCCATGGTCATATGATCTGTTGGTTAAATCTTGGGAATAGCTCTGCAATTCAAGGTCTGTTTTCTTGGCTCTGAGTTCCGGAGTTTACCCATTGGGTCTATGTTTTAAATGGGTGTTCTCAGTCCTGTCCAGTTCTTTGTGGCCTCATGAACTGTAGCTCACTAGGTTCCTCTGTCCATGGAATTTTTCAGGCAAGAATATTGCAGCAGGTTTCTGTTTCCTTCTCCAGGGGATCTTTCTAACCCAGGGATCGAACCCATGTCTCTTATGTCTCCTAAATTGGCAGGCAGGTTCTTTACCACTAGTACCACTTGGGAAGCCCTCAAAGTGAAAGTGTTACATGCTCAGTCCTTGTGGACTCTTTGAGACCTCATGGACTGCAGTCTACCAGGCTCCTCTGTCCATGGAATTCTCCAAGGCAAGCATGCTAGAGTGGATTGCCATTCCCTTCTCCAGGGAGTCTTTCCAACCCAGGGATTGAACCCAAGTCTCGCACATTGCAGGCAGATTCTTTACTCTCTGAGACACCATGTAGCTTCCCCCAAGGCTCAATGGTAAAGAATCCACCTGCAGTGCAGGAGACATTACTTTGACCCCTTGATTGGGAAGATCACCTGGAGAAGGAAATGGCAACTCCAGTATTCTTGTCTGAAAAATCCCATTACAAAGGAATCTGGGTGCACTACAGTCCAAAGGGTCACAAACAGTCAGACATGCCTGAACACACACACGACAATTGTATACTATTTAGGGCTTCCCTGGTGGTTTAGAGGGTAAAGCTTTAGGTTCTGCCTAAAATGTGGATTTTAAGCCCCAAATTTGGGGATTTTAACTCTTGAGTTCTGTGCTGAGAGTTCTGATTTTGAGACTGGATAATTGGGATAGGAAGAATGCTGCTATGGAGCTTGGAGGAAAATTCTCCTCTTCATCGCAAGGAAGCAGTTGGAATTTTATTTTCTCTTGGAGAGAGGGCAGCGTCTCCAGGGATAGTTTTTTTTTTTTTTTTTCCTCCTTCTGTTCCCAAGTGACATTTAATCCTCCTTTTCTTCCCCCTTTACCAACACAGTATCACATTCAGGCAAACTGAGACCCCAGAGGCTTTGGTGCCTAGGAACTCATATTCAGAGACATAAAGTTTACCTGTTTGAGGCTAGTACCTGCTTGAGGTTCATTCTGGAAACACTGTGAGCTCAGGTTCTTTGTCTTTCAAGCCAACTCTCCCTTCATTGAGCTCTTTCAGGTGAGTCTGAAATCTATTTGTATGAGCACAAGAAGTATATTTCAGTCTGTAATTCTCTCTGTGTCCCTGTGTGGTTCCCTCAGCCTCTCTCAAGTCTCTGTGTCTTTGAGTGAATTTCTGTCCATGCAAGTGTGTGCTTGTGTATTTGCTATCATTTGTTTGGCTTATGATGGAAGGGTTTAAAACAAATAAAAATAAAATTCCATTTTGTTGGATTCTTTTGTTGGACCAATTGAGATGATCTTGGTTGCTTTCCTTCATTCTATTAAGATGACATATAAGATTGATTGAATTTTGTCTGTTGACCCATTCTCAAATTCCAGGAATGGATCCCACTTGGTCAAAATGTATAACCCTTTCAATGGAAAAAAATTTTAAAAAAATTCTAAAATCTTAGTTTCGTGTATATTTTCTTAAAAAAGAAAAAACAAAGAGTAATATACCTTCCAGCACCAGGTGTCCTCCAGGACACCGCTTTCAGATAAGGCTACAGAGACGGCTCTATCAGTGAAGGACACATGGCAATCCCGTGACAGGGGCTGAGAGCTTGCCTCTGTTCTGTTCCACACAGAACCGAAGTCATGATATTGTCAGCATCACAGACCAGGAGAGATTTTGACCTCCTGGAACATCAGCCCAAGGGCAGAAGGAGACTTGAAAGTGCCTTTAATCCCAGTTCAGCAGCTGCTGGAATTCTCCCCCGAGTATTTCCATCAATGGTTACACAATTGTGGCAACTGTTGCTTGAACATGTTCACTGACAAAAACTTATTGTCTCATCTAGTAGCTTTGACTCAGAAAAATCTTCCTCACCTGGATCCTAAATTGTCAACTTCATCTCCATCTGTCACGCACTACCTCTTACACCCATCCCTGTCCATCTCGGCTACAGTCTCTTCTTCTCAGAGAAAAAGCATCACTGGTTCCTTCAATGCTCTTTATATATGACTTGGTCCCCTCTGTCTCTGTGTGTGTCCCATTGGTTTAACTCTGATCTAGAGAATGGAACCCAAAACTGAATGTACTTCAGTTATGACCCTGAACAATGTGCTCATGCTTTTATTAATTCATGAATTCTTGAGCATGTCTTTGTGCTGGAAACATGAAGCAGCGGGAGGCAAGAAGGAACCAGACACAAGTTTACCTAAGATTCCAAGGGAGAACAGAGGTGTAAAGGCACTTCTCATAAAATAAAAAGTATGTATAAAATATTTTAAAGTCATAGATGAGGCTATTATTTCCACTCAAGTAGTAATAGGAAAAGCTTCAGATAAAATAAAGGTGTTGACTACAGCAGCAACCCACTCCAGTACTTTTGCCTGGAAAATCCCATGGATGGAGGAGCCTGGTAGGCTGCAGTCCATGGGGTTGCTAAGGGTCAGACATGACCGAGCGACTTCACTTTCACTTTTCACTTTCATGCATTGGAGAAGGAAATGGCAACCCATTCCAGTGTTCTTGCCTGGAAAGTCCCATGGACGGAGGAGCCTGGTAGGCTGCAGTCCATGGGGTCGCTAAGAGTTGGACACTACTGAGCGACTTCACTCTCACTTTTCACTTTCATGCATTGGAGAAGGAAATGGCAACCCACTCCAGTATTCTTGCCTGGGGAATCCCAAGGACGGGGGAGCCTGGTGGGCTGCCGTCTATGGGGTCGTGTAGAGTTGGACACGACTGAAGCGACTTAGCAGTAGCAGCAGCATGAATGGCAGTGGGAGTTCAAAAACAAGGAAGAGGAAGATCAAGCAAACTCCTAGTCTGCTTAGGAGGCAGGAAAAAGAAATCTGTCTGCCATTCTCTACTTTGCTCTGCCTGTGAAGGTGAAGATGCTCAACTTCCCAATATCTCTACATTCTTCTTCCTTAAGTGGCTGCAATTTCAGAAGGCTGGCAGCTGGGTATGTATAAAATATTTAGGAAGGACCACAGGACTTCCAGTTGAAAGAACTAGATTCTAGTCCCAATTTAGCCACTTAATGCCTTAAGGACAGTCACTTAACATGGTTGTTATGGGACTGAAATGAGGCAGCTTGGTAGAGAAACAGTTGTCCATCTGGTTATCCTTTCTAGCACACAAAGACTGAATTATTTCCCTGAAGCTGTGTGCTCCTGGGTGCTGTTGTTACTCTTTGCCATCACTCATGTTCCTCCATGCCTTGGGTCAGGGCTAGTGTTTATAAGCCTTCATTTTTACTTTTGTGACAAATGAGGTCTGTCCATACATACATACCATACGATATCATGTTTACCTTTACAATGTTCATATGTAATAGATGTATTTTATTTTTCTGTTTTAGATATAGAAACACAGAGGCTTCGAAAGGTTAAGCTACCTGTTCAAGGTCACACTGCATGTAAACTGTAAATTGGGCTCCAAACTGAGGTCTGTGGGAATCCATTTGCAGAGCTCTGAAACACTGAACATATGAAGCTATTTTTTTTTTGTTATTTCTTATATCTAAGTAAGAGAATATTATTATCTTTACAAGTTAAATCATGTATTAACTGATTGAGTATTGATTTTGACCCATTTCTGATTTATTCCAGTGCTTCTCAATTTTTAAATGATGCTATCTTTCATAAGATTGGGTAGTCTCAAATATCTTTTTTAGGCATAAGATTTTAGGGCTCTGGCTGTCAGGGGAATAGCAGGTGAGAATATTTTTACAAGGAATAATGTAGATGACTCCAATTTCCTCCATGTCTTTCCATTTCTCTCTTCTTCACACTTTGAGGTAGGCTGCTAAGGCAGAAGGCTTCTGGGTGGGAGTTAACTGATTTTTTTTTTTTTTTCAAGTGGCAGGTAAAGACTGATCACTGCTGTTGGTGACATGAAAGCTGAGAGCAGTGAAAGTCTTGACCTCCTATCTGTCTTCCTGACTGGTATTCCAGGGTTGGAGGCCCAACATGGCTGGCTGTCCATCCCCTTCTTCACCATGTACATTGTAGCTATTGTGGGCAACAGCCTAATCATGGCAGCAGTGCAAGCAGATCCTGCCTTACATGAGCCCATGTACCTGTTTCTCTCCATGTTGGCTGCCACTGAGGTGGGTGTCTCTGTGTCCACACTGCCTACTGTCATGGGCATTCTTTGGTTTGATGCCTGCCAGATTGACTTTGATGGCTGCCTTGCCCAGATGTTCTTCATCCACACCTTCTCCTGCATGGAGTCAGGGGTCCTGCTGGCTATGAGTTATGACCGCTTTGTAGCCATCTACAATCCACTGCGCTACACAGCCATCCTCACCCTGCCCTGTATTGTCTCCATGGGTCTGGTCATTACACTGAAGAGTGTGACACTCATGGCTCCCCTTCCAGTCCTCTTGAGGTTACTGCCCTATTGCCACACTAACATCCTCTCCCACTCTTACTGCCTCCACTCAGATCTGATCCAGCTGCCTTGTGCTGACACTAAGCTCAATAGCATCCTGGGTTTGGCCATTGTCTTGGCCACTTTTGGACTGGACTCACTGCTGATTGTGGTCTCCTATATGCTGATTATTTACACAGTGCTGGGCATTGCTTCTGGGGAGGGACGGTGGAAGGCCGTCAATACATGTGTGTCACACATCTGTGCGGTACTTGTGTACTATGTGCCTATGATTGGTGTGTCTGTGATGCATCGTACTGCCAAGCATGCCTCACCTCTGGCCCACACACTCATGTCCAGCATCTACCTCTTTGTGCCTCCTGTGCTCAATCCCATCATCTACAGTGTCAAGACCAAACCAATCCAACAGGGAATTGTCACTGTGCTTTCCTGCAAGAGAGAATTACTTTGAGTCATTCCAAGGGGGGAGGGACTTGGAATCAGTCCATAAACTCTGGTGGTGTTTCTTCTGTGGGCAAAGCTCCACACCAGGATTTCTGGGGAAGAATAGGAGTGAGAAATTCCAAACATTGCCTCGGGCTTGAATCTGGATCATAGGAGTTACCTTGACCCCTTGCCATCTCACAAGTTACCAACAGAGGTGTGTCTGTATGTACCCATGCATATGCCATCTCTGACAGTTATGATCAACTTGAGATCTTGAATGCCCTTTGCCTGTTTTTCTCAAGGCTCACACCAAACAGTCTGACAAATAGGAAGTTACCTGTAGAGGCTTGAGACTTAATGATATTTGAATTGAAATATAACAAGTTCTTGTTTTGATGGGTCAGACAGATATTAAAAATCTGCTCCCAATAAAAGACCATCCTAGTAACATGACTTTGAGCAAGATAAGTGTACTTTTTGGGTTGTCCCAGATAGTCGTGATTTACACTTATTTTTCTCAGCATCATTATTAATAGCAATCCCTTTTCCTCTCAAAAGTATCCTTGTTTAAACAGTAAATTTATGGTAAAACTACATATAAAACAACTTCCTTCGTGTTATGTACGGAATCAGACTCTTCCCCCCAGCTTACTGTCCAGTGGTGTCTACTCTCAGACTATTCAGTCTGTTTAGAATAGCGGCTACCAAAATTTTATATGCCAGGAGATTCTGAGGATGAAGAACAGCTGCGTAAATGGCCTCAACTTAGGTATCAAGTAAAATATGAACAACCTTACACACCAGGTTTCAGATCTGAAAAATCCCAACAGAAACACCAATAGAATTCTGTTTTGATAGAGCTTTGGGTCCTGTTTTTCTGGTGTCTGGATATTTACATTCCCTTTTCCTCCTATCCTCACCATGCCCTGAAGCAGGTATGCTTGTATCTTTCCTTCTGCTCCACCTCTTCTCTTTAACTGTCAGCAGAGTTCTAGTTGGCACTTCTTGCTTCTGCCTGTGGTTGTCTATGGTTTCCTGGAAACCTTTGGTCAAATGAGAGAGTACGTCTTCACACCTCCTAAATAATAGAGGTCTGTGTATGGTGGATTGATAGGCTTGTTCTGCTTGATCAGTAACTGGCCTCAGATCTCAGCCTCTCAGGCTTCAGGGCTTACAAATGCAAGGGAAATGTTTTTTTTTTCACCGTATGCTATTCTTCCTGAGCTCGTTCACGTCATTAGGGTCGCCTTTAAACAGTGAACTTTTTGAAATGCTTGGTCTGTTTAAAATAGTGGTTACCAAATTTTTACATTCTTTATGTAAAATAATTAATAGGAAAAAATTAGGTATCCTTTTAGGCATTTTCAGGTTAAAACCTAAAATTTTATCATAGATTTACATAGATGTTGAACACACATTGTGGATATATTGTAAATATACTGAGGCTTCCCTCGTGACTCAGATGATAAACAATCTGCCTGCATCCCAGAGACTCAGGTTTGATCCCTGGATTGGGAAGATCCCCTGGAGAAGGGAATGGCAACCCACTCCAGGATTCTTGACTGAAGAATTCCATGAACAGAAGAGCCTGGCAGGCTGCTACAGTCTATGGGTTCACAAAGAGTTGGGCATAACTGAGAGACTAATGCTTCACTTTCATAAATATATCAAGTTAAAAATAAATTGTTATATCACAGTTTAAAATAACAAATGTAAACTAAATGCATATTTTGATAGCAGACATTATGAAGTTAAATATGCATGAACATATTCTTTAACATTCCATTCACATATTTTTATGTTAGTCCTTTTTCTCCTCAAACTCGAATTTTTATTTTACCTCCACCATAGAGTTTGTAATACATATAATATATTTTCTCTTTGGAAAAATTTTAGTGGTTGCTCTTTCACAATACTTTAATATATATATATATATTTAAATTTTATGTTTAAAATTTAGTCACACATAGAGTATTGTTCTAAAAATGTATTCTTTATTGAGTCATTTTTCTGATATTAATACATAATTGATCAAAACAACATGAGCATAATACAAATTTTTATATATTAATACTAAAATTTGATTTCAATCCATCTCTTAATGAGCTGCATGATTTTATTTTTCTTGGATCTGGAAAATATTTAGTATTTATTAATAGAATGAGACATAGTTCAATAACAATTCTGTTCCTATTTACTTTTTTCTTTTTCTGTAAATGTGAAAGCTATTAAGTTTGGTAACATAAATGAGAAAATGGCATTGGTACCATTTATCATTGCATAATATCATTTTTAATGCCTTTGGAATTAAATGATAAAAATCATATGATAATCTCATGAAAAATTATCTTAATGATATACTAAATGATATTCCCATTGGATCACTTTTTATTTTTGTTGATGACAGTAAAATTGATACCATTTGTCTTACACTAGAATATGCTACCCCATCATTGGTGTCATTCACTTCCTCAAAATCCATGTCAATATTTCCAGTAGTCCTTTTGATTGGTATCTCAGAAATGTTTACTATTTGGGATCTACAATGGAAATATTAAATAGCTTTAAGAACTATGTCTATTCATATTTTTTCCTTTTTGAAAATTAAAAATTATTATTACTATTTAATTTTTGTAAAGTGAGAAAATAAGATTGTAGAAAGGAAAAAAAAAATAGTGTAACAGAGGCATAGTCAAACCTCCTACATTCCCAGACAAAGCAATTTCAGTGAAGAAACTATATGGATGTTTAACATCTAAAAATTTATACTTATAAAAATATTTGTGTTCAGGCACTCCCAAAAATATCTGCTTATTTCTCTAGAGGAACAGTTAATCAATTTGAAGGCCACTAGGTTAGATATGCACATGAATTTGGGTGAACTCCGGGAGTTGATGATGGACAGGGAGGCCTGGCGTGCTGTGATTCATGGGGTTGCAAAGAGTCGGACACGACTGAGCAACTGAACTGAACTGAACTGAGGTTAGATATCCACCAATGACAGTGTCTATAAATTGTCTAAGAAGGTGAAATTCAAGGTGAATTTCTTAGACAGATATTGATCAAATTTCAGAGTCAAATATCAGGGGAAATTACTGCTTCTGGAGAGGTACCCAAAGACTTGGGATTGTAAATAATATGTATATCTTTCATTAATAAGTGACTAATCATTTTCTTCATTTATCAAAATATATTTTTGAGTACCTACTATGTATAAAGGGTAGATATGTAATAATATTTTATTTTTGGATGCAGCATAGAAAATAAAATCTAAAAATTTAGTAAAGAAGTTGCAATAATTATTGGGGCAAGCCAGATATTCCCTTATAGGTTTTAGATGTCATCAGCAGATGAATCTACCAGTAAGCTGCAAGTCTAAAGGATGAATGTGCTTCAACACACTTTAGATATGTAATCAAATCTCATTTTTAGTCACATTACTTTCATAGTCACTTCTTTTTTCATAGAAACTATCACTTCAGAGGGCATGATTGACTAGCAGCAACACTCAGAATGATGTTCAGATTATTCTTTTTAATTAATGTATTTTAATTGGAGGATAATTACTTCACAATATTGTGATGGTTTTTGCCATCACATGATTTACATCAGTGCAAATCAGCCGTAGGCATACATGTGTTCCCTCCATCTTGAACACTGCCTCCCCAATTACTTCCCCAACCCATCCCTCCAGGTAGTCACAGAGCACCGGCTTTGGGTGCCCTACATCATTCATCGAACTCGCACTGGTTAGCTATTTACTTATGGTAATGTATATGTTTCAGTGCTATTCTAGCAAATCATCCCACCTTCTCCTTCTCCCACTGAGTCCAAAACTCTGTTCTTTATGTCTGTTGTCTCCTTTGCTGCCCTGCACATAGGATTGTCGGTACCATCTTTCTAGATTTCATATATGTGCAGATATTATTTTATTATTTATTATTGATTTTTTTCACAGTTGTTCAGGAATCCAAATCTTAGAAAAATCCAAAGTGATAGTTGTACAATTCATTTAAAGCATTATTTTATAACATTATCTACTGTATCTTGTTGTGTCTGACTCTCTCAATGGGTTGTAACTTTAAATAACAACCTCCAAATGGCAAAAGCAGAGATGCTTTGCAGTCTTGGTTATTGAGCTCTTGAAAAATGGCTAATTTGAATTGATATTTGTTGTAATGACATGTGGCCAGACTTTGGAGACTTAACATTAAAAAAAACAAAGAGTGTAAACTATCTTATTTTTAAACATAAGTTACGTGTTTAAATGATTACATTTTAGATATATTGGGTTAAACAATATATAAAAGAAGAGAATATTAGAAAGGGAAAATACATGCTTAAATTGTTTTAAATATAGAGGAATACCTGTCTCCATAATAAAGCTGATCATGTTTCACAACAATTTGTAGGTGAAAGAAATAAATATTAGAAAAATGTGTATAATGTATTATATACATATCAATGTATATAAAGTTATCTAAACATAAGATATTTTCTCTACCATTCATGTTGGAAATTTCATGAACCTGAACCTATGCGATCCATTAAACAAAGAAATGCTGCTTGCTAATTGAAATGTATTGCTCAAATAAAACCTTCTAATTTTGACCTTTCAGCAGCAATGGTTAAAGTAATTTTAGGCCATTCATTTCAAGATATATGATAGCATCTTAAAAGTGGCTGACCTATTTCCCCAATAACATTTCTCACATAACAATATGTGGAAGTTACAAATACTGATACACACAAATAGCTAATTTCTAAGAAAGAATGTGTACAGTACTGTAGCATAATGAATGTGGTGCCTGCAATAACTTTGTTGTTTTTTAGTTGCTAAATCATGTTGGACAGACTCTTTTGTGATCCCATGGACTGTAGCCCTCCAGGTTCCTCTGTCCATGGGATTTCTCAGTCAGGATACTGAAGTAGATTGCCATTTCCTTGTCTAGGGGAATCTTCTCAAACCAGGGGTAGAACCCATATCTCCTGCATTGGCAGGTGGACTCTTTACTACTGAGCTACCATGGAAGCCCCTGCAATAACTTAGCCAGTTTTTAATACACATGATGATGCTACCTTTTTCTGCCAATTTATAGGTTAAAAGTTGTTACTGGAACTTTTTAGTTTTGCAAATATTACCTGGTATTTAATACACAATGTAGATACTATACTCACTTAAAATATTTAGTTATGACCAACCTAGATAGCATATTCAAAAGCAGAGAGAGACATTACTTTGCCAACAAAGGTCTGGCTAGTCAAGGCTATGGTTTTTCCTGTGGTCATGTATGGATGTGAGAGTTGGACTGTGAAGAAGGCTGAGCGCCGAAGAACTGATGCTTTTGAACTGTGGTGTTGGAGAAGACACTTGAGAGTTCCTTGGACTGCAAGGAGATCTAACCAGTCCATTCTGAAGGAGATCAGCCCTGGGATTTCTTTGGAAGGAATGATGCTAAAGCTGAAACTGCAGTACTTTGGCCACCTCATGCGAAGAGTTGACTCATTGGAAAAGACTCTGATGCTGGAAGGGATTGGGGGCAGGAGGAGAAGGGGACGACAGAGGATGAGATGGCTGGATGGCATCACTGACTCGATGGACATGAGTGTGAGTGAACTCTGGGAGTTGGTGATGGATAGGGAGGCCTGGCGTGCTGCGATTCATGGGGTCGCAAAGAGTCGGACACGACTGAGCGACTGATCTGATCTGATATATTTACTGAAAATAGCCAAGCCATGACAAAAACCTAGCTTCTAAGATGAGATGCAAAATAAATACAAATAGATAATAAGTTATAAAAATCCATAGTCATAATAACACAATGACAGAATATGCTCATATTGACATAAACATTATGTAAAATGTTTTAATATTTTATAAATAAATTCAGACAGGTTGTACAAGTATTCAAATTTGCTTAGTATTGCTTGTAAGACAAGTTAGAGTAGTTTGGCATTTTTACAAAAAAGTTTAAATCTCTTATTTTTCTGATATTATTTCAGCATGGAAAATAGTGCTAGAATAACTTTAATTTATACAAGTTTTCAGTTAATTTTCTCACTGGAAATCTAACAAATTTAGCTTCAATATTTCCTGTACAGATTTTGCCAGATATATTAAAATTATTTCCAAAAATATTGAATTTTATGTGATATATGCAATTATTGCTACTAGCTTGTCGTTTCTTCTTGGTCCTCCCAGTTAAGAAAGCAAGAAAATATATGTCTGTATACTGACCTGTTTATATACAAATATCTATAAATATGTTTTACTTAATCATCTGTATCTACATTAAGTGAAACATAACTTCATACTGATACCCCCAACTCCAGTCCATGGATCATTCATGTTGCTCCCCTTGCTTTTCCATAACATCCCAGCCAAGTAGGGAGGAACTTGGTTCCCAGGTGGCACTATTGGTAAAGAATCCAATGGCAGGAGACATAAAATATGTGGGTTTGACCCCTGGGTGCAGCATTTATTATATTTCATTTTGCCTTTAGTACAGATCCCACCCAATTCCAAAGGTCAGCACCATTTCCCTCCATCTTTTCCAGTGCAGTTGCTTCATGTATTCATAATAGAACTATCATATTGTGTCTTCCATCCTGAGTAATTTTTAAAAATTATATATAATAAATATATACAAATTATATATATTAATGACCACTCTGTGCTGCTGTAAATTTCTTTGAGTTTTAGCAAAGGCCTAATGTCATCTGTGTACCATCACAGTATTACAGAATGATTCTACAGTCTACAAAACCCTCTGTGCGTCATGAATTTAATACTCCACTCCCTTAAATTCTTAGTTACCACCAGTAAGCTTACTCTCTATGAAGTTTTGCCATTTTCAGAGTTTTGTCTGTATGAAATCATAATTTTTTTTAAAGACCTGTTAGACCACCTTCCTTCATTTAGCAATGAACATTTAGGATTCATCCATGTCTTTATGTATCTTGATAATTCTCAGCAGCTGCTGTAAAGACGTTATGCAGAGGCTTGGCTGATGCTTTCTGTCAAACATGCTTTGTCTTTAATTGCTTAGCCTGTATTTTGCAATCATTGGTCTTTGACCCCTGGAGAAGGAAATGGCAACCCAATCCAGTATTCTTGTCTGGGGAATCCCATGAAGAGAGAAGCCTGGCAGGCCACAGCCTATGGGGTCACAAGAGTAGGACACTACTTAGTGACTAAACCACCACCACTGGTCATTGAACAGCTTATTTTGCCCCCAAATTCCCCTTCATGTTTCTAAGCTCTAGTCCCTTTATAACCTAAATATTATTATTTTTTCTCCGATAGCTGACCTTTATTTCACAGTTTCAGAAATATAGTCTATAGGTCTTTGGTTGTATTAGTTTGCTAGGACGGCCACAAAAAGGGTGGCTTAAACAATAGAAATTTTATTTCTTCAAATTATGGAGGCCTCTAACAATTTCTCACATTTCTGGTTTCTTTGGGGGCCTCTCCCCTGGCTTGCAGGTGGTTGTCTTCTCCATGTGTCATCATTCTGGTCTTCTTTCTGTGCTTGTGTCCTAATAGTCTCTTCATACAGGGACATGGGTCACCCAGGATTAGAGTTCACCCTAAGGACCTTATTTTAACTCAGTTATGTCTATAAAAACCCTACCTCCAAATGTAGTCACATGCTAAGATACTGGGGTTAGAATTTCAAAATAGGAATGTGTGGGGAATTTAGCCCAAGTCACTAGTAGATCTAATTGTCCTGAAGCTAATTTTGTTCTGTCACCTCTCCCTTCAGAAACCCCTTTTTGTCCAGGGATGTGTTTAGATGGCAATTGGGAGCATCTGTGTATGTAGATGATTACCACTTGGCCACCCTAATTCCTGTTCCCACAATGGCTGCAAACATAAATGTCCCCACAGATGTTCTTATCCATAATCTGGAGTGTAGTGGAGTGGAGAAGGAGAAAATAATTCACATAAACTGAGCACCTATGAAGCCTATTAGTAATTCAAGACTGTATCTTTTACATGGACTTCCCAGGTGGTGCTAGTAGTAAAGAACCCACCTGCTAATGCAAGAGACATAAGAGATGTGGATCAGGAAGACCCCCTGGAGGAGGGCACAGGAACCCATTCCAGTGTTGTTGCTTGGAGAATCACATAAACAGAGGAGTCTGGCTGGACCACCAAAGAAATCCCATGACTACCCTTCAAACTGATATTTCTGAGAGAGGCTACCTGGTTGCCATAAAATAATTTTTTATGATCATTAAAGCCACATCTATTTTGTTAGTTTGTTTTGGCTGTACAGAATCTTCGCTGCATCACATGGGCTTCTCTAGTTGTGGCAAGGGCTTAGTTGCCCTGCAGCTGGTGGTATCTTTGTTCCCTGACCAGGGATTGAATCTGTGTCCCCTGAATTAGCAGGCAGATTCTTTACCAGGGACCACCAGGGAAGTCCAAAAGCCACATCCTGTCTATCATAGCATTGTCTAGTCCCAAGTCCAGAATGCCAAAGGGAAATGGCCTCTAAGAATTTAAACCACATTCAGAATATCAAGGTTAAAAAAAAAAAAGCCTATCATAGTGAGAAAAATGAATTTATATTCCCACAAATGTTACCTGCAGACATACTTGAAGTTTTGGTCCTAAATACTAAGACCCTCTAACAATGCAGGAGCATTAGTCCAGTGGTGGGGGCTCGAAGTATACTCACCTCCATCTTTAGGCTCTTTGCTCATTGTGTGTGCTTAAATCATGCTGAGTATAGATTAGATAATCTCAGTTGAATAGCTGAGAAATATCTTGATCAATATCCATATAGCCTGGATCAATATCCAAATAACTTGATCAGTATCTGTCTTCCCTCAAATATTTACTATTCTTTTGCAAGAGAAACTCAGAGCACACCTATCCATTATATGAAACGGAAAAGTGGAGTTTACCTGGAGTAAGTGGAGCTGCCTAGGAGAATGTGTGGTGGAGGCAACAACAAAGGTTTTCATTCACATTTACTTAACCAGGCCCACTGGAGAGAAAAATATTCGGAAAAAATTTAAACAGACCTTTACTCAGTCAATGATGCTTATTTCATTGGCAGATAAATGTGCTAGAATCAGATCAAATTGGAACCACAACTCTTTTGGATAGAATGTTTGCTGCTAGTTTCTCCCAGAACAAAAATCCAATTAAATCCAAGATCATGTCATACTCCCTTAAAAATATGATGGAATTTTTTTTACACTCTCCATTTAAAATATTTGACTATACTCTCCCTGTAGACCTATCGACTGCAATTTCTGTGTAATTAAGTGCATTCAGTACTTCACCTTAAATGCCTGCTTCTTTGAGAAATGAGGTGAAAAATTCCGTGGCGGATCTGCTTAGTCTTTACACTGTAAATGATGGGGTTCATCACTGGAGGCGCCAACAGGTAAATATTGGCCAGGATAACATGAACTAGAGGAGGGGCATGCTTGGCAAATCGATGAGTTATAGACACCCCAACCATGGGCACATAGAGGACCAGAACAGCCAGCATGTGGGACAGACAGTTATTGAGCGCCTGCAGTCGCTCAGCCCATGAGGCTGTGTGCAAGATACTTTTCAGGATGAGGATGTAGGAGAGCACAATGAGCAGAGGGTCCATCACAATAATGAGCAAAACCACAGCAAAAGCATACCAGTTGTTGATTCGGATGTCAGCACAGACCAGGCGAATCATGTCCTGGTGGAGGCAGTAGGAGTGAGAGAGAAGGTGGGAGCGGCAGAAGGGCAGGCGCTTGAGTAGGAAAAGGGAGGGAAGAACGGCCAGAACACAGCGGCAAAGGATGGCTAACCCCATCTTGCCAACGACACTGTTGGTGAGGATGGTGGCATAATGGAGGGGGCGGCAGATGGCCACATAGCGGTCAAAGGACATGGCCAACAGGACTGAAGATTCCATAAAAGAGAACGCATGGAGGAAGAAGAACTGGGCAAAACAGCCCTCAAAACTGATCTTCTGATTGTTAAACCAGAGGAGCTGCATGACTGTGGGCAGCGTGCTGAGGGTGAGACCCAGGTCAGTGAGGGCTAGCATGGAGAGGAACAGGTACATGGGCTGGATGAGGGATGGCTCTATGCGGATGACAGTGAGAATGGTGGTGTTTCCCATGATGGAGATGATGTAGAGGCAGCAGCAGGGGATGGAGATCCAGATGTGGTAGGCCTCAAACCCAGGGATGCCCGTGAGGATGAAGTAGAAGGGGTCTTGGGTGGTGTTCATCACCTCGGACATGATAGTCGAATGTAGTTTCATGTTGAAGCTCTTCACTCAGAGAGAACCAGAAAGGTTAAAAATAATCTTTATCTTTACCTTGTTTGATCTAAACTCTATCTGAATAAAGATACAGAGCTGTTGAGTGTTACTAAGGAAGCTTAGGAAGACAGTGGTTGCTCTTCCTGGCCTGTCTCTGCAGACTGTTTCCATACAACTCATATTCTTCTGATAAGTCTATACACATTAACTCATGAACACATCTTTAATTTTTTTCCTGCCTGTAGTTTTCAATTCCCATTTTCTTCTTAGTGCCCTGGAATCTTCCTTTTATCCAAACCACATCACTAATATTATTCTCACAAAGACTTAAAATGAACTCTTAACTGGATAAGACCTAGCCCTCAGCTTTTTTACCCATAATCTCCTTTTGAAATTTTCTTTGAGTGTTATCAGACTTCTCACCTGTTTCACTTATTCTAAAGTCACCACCGACTTTTTATGTATTTCTTATTCATTTCATCATGCAGTAAGGTCATTCTTCATCTTGATCAGGTCTTATTTCTAATCTGTCTTCTTAGTCTCATTAGTTGATATCATCTGACACCACAGACTACATGTGTGTAATATTAGAAGAGAACTGGAAGCAAAGGTTGGGATACAGAGGAAAAGAGTGAAAGTAGAGCTCAGGTGAGGATAATCATATTTACTGGCTGTCTCTATATTTCAGCACTGCTCTAAGTGGATTCCCTGTGTTAGTTTAGATCATCCTCTAACGATAGTTATCACCCCTCCTCAACATTACCAGAGAAATATTATTTGTGGTTTCTCCTACTTGGGTGGTTCCCTCTTCACCGCCTTTGGCTTCTGTTTTCTCCGATTGTCTCACAGAGTAGATGTTATAAGCTACATGCACATCTCTAGGTTAGCAGTGGGGAGGTGTGGCAAGTCCCTTCAGGATTGCATGGAGAGACTTAGTGAGACCTGGAGTCCCACTGGGCAGGCAGAAAAAGTTGGCTCTGCCTGTAAGAATTTTGTTGCCTCTGGTGTCCTTGTGGAGCAACAACTCAGGAAACCACATCAATACTGTTTTTACAACTTGTTGAATGTGATTTGAAACTACATGTTTATGCTTAAAGAAAACTGCTTAGGATGTCAAAAACTTAAGCTTAAAAAGCTTTGGTCTCTAAGCAATCTGAAGCTGGGGCAGCATTAGAAGAGCCAGGTGAGAGGTAGGTAAAAGGAATATCTCACACCAATTATCAGGAGCATTCACCTTGCAGTGATTCTCTGGACATACTAAGAAAAAATATTTTAATTTATTTATAAGATAAGTAAATGGTGAGAACTTTATCAAACCTGAACTAGAGGGCTTCCTTAGTAGCTCAGTGGTAAAGAATCCACCTGCCAATATAGGAGATACAGGTTCAATTGCTGATCTGGGAAGATCTCACATGCCTTGGAGCAGCTAAACTTATGTGCCACAACTATTGAACCTGTGCTCATCAGCCCACCTGCCACAGCTAATGAAGCCCATGTGCCCTAGAGTCTGTGCTCTGCAACAAGAGAAGCCAATGTAGAGAAAGAAACCTTCACACCACAACTACAGAGTAGCCCCCGCTTGCCACAACTAGAGAAAAGACCCAGCATAGCTAAAAATAAAATAAACAAATTTTTAATAAAAAAAAACTAAATGAGAAAGGAAAATTGTTAAATTATTATTTACTTATTTGAAGACTCACTTCACAATTTATACAAACCCAAATTCTAAATCAATAAAGATGTAAATCGTTAACAAAAGTTAGAGAAAAAAAAATATGAATATTGATTACAGTTCTCACTGGGGAGACTCTTTAAACAGCAATAGACAAAAATCCCAAGAAAAAGATGGCTGAATGTTAGTACAAAAATTAAATAATTCTCTATGACAAGAGATGAAATTTAAAATAATGATGAAATTTAAAATAAACTTCCAAAAATATTTATGAAAATATGACAGAAAAGGATTCTATATCTTAAATGTATCAATATACATACACATAGGTAAAAGTTGAAAATATCACAGAATAAGATTAGTGAAGGGAAGAAAAATAACAATTTATTAAGAAAAATCTGCACTCTAACGTTCACACAGATCCTCTCTCATCACTGCCCTCATTTCTTACCCCACATTGATATTATTTACAGACTTATTGAGAGTGCTTCTTGATCTTAACTTCCTGTTTCTTCATCAAATGTATTCCTACAAACCTAAGGCAGTTTACAGGGTATTTCTATTTAATATTCATTCAATCTTGTCATGGAGATATTTTATACAATTCACAAATGAAAAAGCTATGCTTCCACAAAGTTAAACAATGTTCTCTGCTCACTTATTAACAAGTCATGATGTTAATTCAAAGGAATCCAACAGAATAGGAACACAGTTAGAGCCAGCTTAGAAAACAAGTCCTGTGGCGGATGCATGTTGATGTATGGCAAAACCAATACAATATTCTAAAGTAAAAAAAAAAAAAAAAAAAAAAAAAAAAAAAATAAAAAATTCTCAGTGTTTCTATACATTCATACTATTAAGCTCTTTTTAGGGATTCCCTGGTGTCTCAGACAGTAAAGGATCTGCCTGCAGTGCAGGAGACCCAAGTTTGATCCCTGGATCAGGAAGATCCCCTGGAGAAGAAAACGGCAACTCACTCTAGTATTCTTGCCTGGAAAGACCCATGGAAGGAGGAGGTTGCAGGGCTACAGTTCATATGATCATAAAGAGTTGGAAATGACTGAGCAACTTCACTTTCACTTTTCAAGCTCTTTTTATGCTTGTCTCCAGAGATGGTTGTCATAACTTCTCCATGTGACTGCCATCTTCTTTCAGCAGAAATTCCATGTGTCTGTATCCATTTCTATCATTGAATTTAAGTGAACTCTGCATTAAAAATTTGTTCAACGCTTTCTCAAATTCTCAGGTTGCTTTCATTTTGGCTTTTGATATTTGGTACTTTTTCCCAGTAACATTGATATGCAGAATGATCTCTCTTTCTTCATTGACGTCCTAGTTGATGAAGATTCTCTTTCATTATTTCCAATTGAGTTGATATGTGTGCCTCCATGTAATTAAAAGCTGACATTTGCCTTAGCAATTATTTATGAAGGCATGAATACTTTACAGCTTTCATAAAAATTTATATATAGTAGTTAGCCTCTTGAGAAACCTGTATGCAGGTCAGGAAGCAACAGTTAGAACTGGACATGGAACAACAAACTAGTTCAAAATAAGAAAAGGAATACATCAAGGCTGTATATTGTCACCCTGCTTATTTAACTTACATGCAGAGTAAATCATGAGAAACGCTGGGCTGGAGGAAGCACAAGCTGGAATCAAGATTGCAGAGAGAAATAACAATAATCTCAGATATGCAGATGACACCACCCTATGGTGGAAGTAAAGAGGAACTAAAGAGCCTCTTGATGAAGGTGAAAGAGGAGAGAGAAAAAGTTGGCTTAAAACTCAACATTCAGAAAACTAAGATCATGGCATCAGGTCACATCACTTCATGGCAAATAGACAGGGAAACAATGGAAACAGTGAAAGACTTTATTTTCTTGGGCTCCAAAATCACTGCAGATGGTGATTGCAGCCAGGAAATTAAAAGACACTTGCTCCTGGGAAGGAAAGTTATGACCAACCTAGACAGCATAGTAAAAAGCAGAGACATTATTTTGCCAACAAAGGTCCATCTAGTCAAGGCTATGGTTTTTCCTGTGGTCATATATAGATGTGAGAGTTGGACTATAAAGAAAGCTGAGTGCCGAAGAATTGATGCTTTTGAACTGTGGTGTTGGAGAAGACTCTTGAGAGTCCCTTGGACTGCAAGGAGATCCAACCAGTCCATCCTAAAGGAGATCAGTCCTGGGTGTTCATTGGAAGGACTGATGTTGAAGCTGCAACTCCAATACTTTGGCCACCTGATGCGAAGAGCTGACTCATTTGAAAAGACCCTGATACTGGGAAAGATTGAGGGCAGGAGGAGAAGGGGACAACAGAGAGTGAGATGGTTGGATTGCATCACTGACTCAGTGGACATGGTTATGGGTGAACTCCAGGAGTTGGTGATAGACAGGGAGGCCTAGTGTGCTGCAGTTCAGTTCAGTTCAGTTCAGTCTGTCAGTCATGTCTGACTCTTTGCAACCGCATGGACTGCAGCATGCCAGACCTCCCTGTTCATCACCAACCCCGGAGTTTACTCAAACTCATGTCCATTGAGTTGGTTCATGGGGTTGCAGAGTCAGATGTGACTGAACTTAACTGAATCAGCATTTAGAGTTTATAAAGCAAAATATTGTATTATACTATGTGCTTAAAAACAACATCACTGTAAAGAAAGCAAAAAGGAAGTATATATTGAATTATGGTTTTAAATATTTTTCCTCAAATTCATATGGTTAGTGAAGGGCAAAAGGTGCTTTAAAAACTTATGTCTTTAAATTTCCATTAAAAGAAATTTTGATTTCTCTTTATTTACATCAGAAGTTTCTTATACAATGCTATTCTTTCCCCTATAAATGCTACTTACAGTTTTGATGGTACTTGGCCCTGCTCTTGACTCCATCTTCATAATAAAATTGTTCCCATATACCTCAAATCCAGTCCTTAATGCATTTTCCTCTGAAAGAGTAGATGGAAGATTCCCTGGCGGATCTGCTTAGTCTTTACACTGTAAATGATGGGGTTCATCACTGGAGGTGCCAACAGGTAAATATTGGCCATGATAACATGAACTAGAGGAGGGGCATGCTTGGCAAATCGATGGGTTATAGACACCCCAACCATGGGCACATAGAGGACCAGAACAGCCAGCATGTGGGACAGACAGTTATTGAGGGCTCACAGTCGCTCAGCCCGTGAGGCTGTGCCCAAGATACTTTTCAGGATGAGGGTGTAGGAGAGCACAATGAGCAGAGGGTCCATCCCAATAATGAGCAAAACCACAGCAAAAGCACACAGGTTGTTGACTCAGATGTCAGCACAGACCAGGCGAATCATGTCCTGGTGGAGGCAGTAGGAGTGAGAGAGAAGGTGGGAGCGGCAGAAGGGCAGGCGCTTGAGTAGGAAAAGGGAGGGAAGAACGGCCAGAACACAGCGGCAAAGGACGGCTAACTCCCATCCTGCCAACGACACTGTTGGTGAGGATGGTGGCATAATGGAGGGGGCGGCAGATGGCCACATAGCGGTCAAAGGACATGGCCAGCAGGACTGAAGATTCCATAAAAGAGAACGCATGGAGGAAGAAGAACTGGGCAAAACAGCCCTCAAAACTGATCTTCTGATTGTTAAACCAGAGGAGCTGCATGACTGTGGGCAGCGTGCTGAGGGTGAGACCCAGGTCAGTGAGGGCCAGCATGGAGAGGAACAGGTACATGGGCTGGACGAGGGATGGCTCTATGCGGATGACAGTGAGAATGGTGGTGTTTCCCATGATGGAGATGGTGTAGAGGCAGCAGCAGGGGATGGAGATCCAGATGTGGTAGGCCTCAAACCCAGGGATGCCCGTGAGGATGAAGTAGAAGGGGTCTTGGGTGGTGTTAGCCATGCTTGATGAAGGCAAAACCAGCATCTGTGTGTTCCACATAAGAATTCCATCAGTGTGTTACTGCCATAGCGACATTTTCTATTCAATCCAGGCCCCAAATATGTTCTAACACCATGGAGCAATGTACCAGTCAGAGCACTAACAACAAAACTGTGGTTCTTACTGCCCTACATTCTTATTTACAGGGACCTCTTGGGGACTTCCCCAGTGGTTCAGTGGCTACAACTTCATGATCCCAATGTGGGAGACTGGGCTTGATCCCTGGCCAGGCAAGTAGATCCTGCTTGCTGCAACTAAGTGTTTGCATATTGCAACTAAAGACCCGCATGCTATAAAGAAGATCCGATATGCTGCAACTAAGACCTAGTGCAGCCAAATAAACAAACATTTTTTAACAAATAAATTTTAAAAATAAAATCGCCTATTTTTTTCAACTTTCATGCCTGACCCTATACACTAAAATTTAACATTATTCTTCCTCTAAATCTTGTTACACACCTCCCACCTGCTCATGTATAAATATATACGTACATACAGAACTTACATGGGATTCCCAAGTAGAGTTAGCAGTAAAGAACCTGCCTGCCAATGCCAGAAACATAAGAGATGCAGGTTGAATCCCTGGATCAGGAAGATTCCCTGGAGGAGGGAAAGGCAACCCACTCCAGTATTCTTGCCTAGAGAATCCCATGGACAGAGGAGCCTGGTGGGCTAAGGTCCACAGGGTCACAAAGAGTCAGGCACGACTGTAGTGACTTAGCATGCCCACACATAAACTTGTACATATGCATTTTCTAAGTGAAACTTCTCTCATCCACATTTCAAATAACTTTTCTAGTAACCAAATCCAGAGACTTATTTCAGTTAATCTTGTATTTGACACACAGAAAAATAAGCTTATGCTAACTACTTCCTTCTTTTCAGTTAAATGGAGCTATTATCAAGAAAATAAATTATGGCCACATCCCAGTATTTTGTTTGAGCAACTGTATGGTTGCAAGAGTCAGATATGACTTAGCGACTAAACTACCACCATATGGATTGTAATCCCAATTACTTTTATTTGGCACATTAGAAGAAGAGACTGGGGAAAGATTACTGGCTTGGTTTGTGCATGCTGAGTTTGATGTCCGTAGGAGCTATCTAAGAGAAATGACAACTAGGCAGGTGAATATAAGGCCTAAGAAACAGAAAAGTTCTGTTGAGAATTTTCAGAGTCTTTAGCATATTGGTAGTAGCCAAGAACCTGGAAGTTGATGTGATCATCTTGGCAAGAGATAGGGAGAAAAAATGAAGAAGGTTGAGGGGAGATCTAGATAAAAATGCAAGATTTAGCAATAGGGTAGATGTAAAAGATAAACTAAAGGAATCTGTGAAAGACTGCCAGTAGAAGTAAGTAAAATACAAGGGAAATGGTAGTCACAGAGGCCAAGCAGGTAAAGAATGTGGTCCATAGTCTAGTGCTTTGTAGATATTCAATAAAATACCTACTAGAAAGTGTCTATATAATTTAGGGGTGTAAATGCTAGTAGTAATCTTTTGGAAAGACATTTCTGTAGAGCAATGGGACAAGAAGCTAACTAAAGTGGTTTGAGAAGTGAATTAATATGACGGATTGGAGACAGTTTCCATATGTCATGTATTCTAAAGGGGAAGCTATATTGTCCCTAGAAGATTAATAGAGACTTTTACTCTTTAAATACAAGGGTGAATGTAGCTTGAGGAAATGAATGACAACTGATGTTTGAAGTGCACTGAGAAAGAAAGCTGTGAACCTTCTTGTGAGGAGATACAAATAGCATTTAATGGGTTCCTAGTATTTGTGGAGTCTACTCAAACTTCCTGTAAAGTGCCCATAAATGCCAAAGTAAAAATCCTTCAAAAATCATTACACTTATGAATTTAGAAAATAATTCAAAATTAAATTAGGGGAAAAGGGAAAATAAAGATGAGTAAAATGAAGGAATTTTTCAATTAGAAAACCAAAAAGATAAACGTTCAAAAATTATGTATTGGAAAGAAGGATCTATGTAATCTGAATCCCTCTAACAAATCTGATAAAGAAAAAGAAACACAGGCAAACATTTAGAAATGAAATACAATGAAAGAAGTAAAACTGTTGAAGAATTGTGGAGGTCTATGAGAGGTCACTGATAAAATTTTAAATAATAGGAATTATTTGTAGGACTTAAACTATAAACCAAAAGACAGGCGGTCTGGACAAAGGTTTTTTAAACTTAGCACTGAGTACTAATGGACTTGATTAATATAGCTGAGGTATTAGAAACACTTTCTAAAATATTCTAAGTAAAGAACATGCTAATCAGAGAGATGCCTGGTCTTTATGGAAGCATAAAGGAAAGAACATTGTAGGTACAAATGGTGATGGTACCTATTCAAATACTCATGTCCAGACTCACTTTTGTGCTTTCTTATTCCTTCAGTGTTTCTATGGCCTTTATTCTCTTCTCTGGCTGAGTGTGGTTTTAAGCTCCTGAAGACCCCAGGCTAGATTGTAAGAGGTGGATGAAGAAACCTCTGAAAGAATCTTATAGGAATATGAGGACCGTGCTCTGAGACTTCAGGCCCCAAGGGCCAGAACCAGGAAAAATAACAGTAAATATAATAGCTAACTTTTACTGAGTGCTCAACATATACCAACCACTGAGCT
The DNA here is from genome assembly GCF_027580195.1 of Bos mutus. Classification (NCBI taxonomy): domain Eukaryota; kingdom Metazoa; phylum Chordata; class Mammalia; order Artiodactyla; family Bovidae; genus Bos; species Bos mutus. The sequence goes on from NW_027219453.1 coordinate 365,198, forward strand.
AGCCAACCCATGGAAATGTGTAAATTTTGTGAGGTGATGTGAAAAAGACATAGCCTATGCTCTGGCAGATTTTTTTTTTTTCCCTCAGCAATCAGTTCCCTTCTGCTTACTACAGTAAGAGAGGGACTATTATGTTGGACGAGAGCTGCTCTTCGGTGTTGTCATCTTGAATGTGATTAAACTCAATTTTGATACAGCTAGAAGATTTGGGGCAAGATATCCCAGATCTCTTGATAGATTCAGAAGTCAGAGAGGCAAAATAGATTTTTTTTTTTCTCTTGGGGTCTTACAGATATTAACCTTAACATACATTGTATTTTACTTCTTCCCTAGGAAGAAATATCTAGAGGGAATTGACCTAGGATTTTATGTGTGAATTTATTTAGAGTATGCTTTTCTCCAGACAGTGGAAATCAGCAACTGTTTAGGTATTCACTGTGAAATCTGTTGTTTCCTACAACCAAAGGCAGTGTTTCCTGCAAATGTGGCTTATCTTTGTGATTCCTCCTGCATCTGGCTTACTTGACTTTTGAGAACTTTTTGGTTCCAGGAATGACCCCTCCCACAGGAGACACGGATTTGATCACTGGGTCAGGAAGATCCTCTGGGGAAGGGAATGGCTTCCCACTCCAGTATTCTTGCCTTTAGAATTTCATGGACAGAGGAGCCTGGCGGGCTACAGTCAGTGGGGTCACAAAGAGTCAGACATGACTGAGTGACAAACACTATTGAGTATTTAATTTTAGTTATTTGTAATTTTAGTATTCCCATTTTATTTTTAATAGCTTGCAATTAAATTGCTTAAATTCTACATCTTGAAATATAGTCCTAGGCTATATTAATCAAAATTATTTTAATGTCTGTGTATGCTAACCCCAATACCTGTATCATCTGTGGATATAATTTTTTTGTTTTATTTTTAATCTCTTAATTTATGTTCAAATTTTGTACTTTGCATTCCTGTTTAGGTTTTAATAAATGTCATGAAAAAATATGAGAATAATTTGAAGTGTCAATTAATAGTTATTAATAGTTATTTCCTGCTGAGAGTATTTAATTTTCCTTTTGGTTAGAGTGACCAACCACTCCAATTTGTGGCTGAAGGATTTTCTAGGATATGGTACTATCTGAGATACAGTTAGGAAAGTTCTGAAAAACTAAATTGGTTGGTTACCCTAATAGTTACAGACAGAAGAGTAAAATTATGTAGTGAGTTGACTTTATAAAGAAAACTAGGGATTTCCCTGGTGATCCAGTGGTTAAGATTTCACTTTCCAATGCACGGGTGTGGATTTGATCCCTGGTTGGGGAACAAAGATCCCACATGCCTTGCAGACAAAAACCCAAAACATAAAATAGTAGGAATATTGTAACAAATTCAAAAAAGACTTTAAAAATAAAATAAAGAGAAAAGAAAATGTTTTTATTTATTTATATAAAATAAAATATTTGTTAGTCTAGCTTGTTTCTAAATTTCTCTATTTTCTGAGATAAAAATAAATGCCTGGGCATTTATTAGTCCCCTCATTCTTGGAGATAGTTGTATTTTTTTCCTCTTTGCAATATAGCTCTTTGAGAATGCTGTAAGTGCTTCTGATTTTAAGTTATTACTTCTGAATTGACAGATTCCTTAAGTGGGAGAACTGCACAAAAACAGCCTCACTCTTCTATGTCTCTCTTGTATTTGGAATCTTATCCTTTACATCTTCCTGGCACCGGATGCTCTCTGAAGTCATTTACAAAACATTTCTTTAACTTTTCTAATCATTCTTGACAAGAGGATTGGTCTGAAACAAATCAATATTCTCTTGATGAATGTAAAAATGCCTATATTTCATGCAGTTTTCAAAGTGTTCTGATTAGTAATTTAGTTTATGCCTACTTGAATATGATGACAAAATTTTGTCCTATTGAGAGAATAAACAATCAAGGTGGTGTCAAAGGTCTAAATTTTAAGTTAAGACAGTAAACATAAAGGAAGAAAAATATAAAGACAATATTTTTTCATAGTCACATTGGATTCTGTTTATTATTCAATTTTATAGACACCCAAAGACTTCCCATATGGATATGGTAAAGAATCTGTCTGTCAATGAAGAAGATGCAGGTTCAGTCTCTGGGTAGGTGAGATCCCTTGGAGAGGAGAATGGCAATCCACTCCAGTATTCTTGCCTGAAAAATCCCAAAATCCCATGGACAGAATAGCCTGGTGGGCTACACTCCATGGGATCTCAAAGTGTCAGATATGACTGAGCATACACAGCACAGATACAGAAACGTCTAAATTATTTTCACTGTGTGATTTTCTAGAATTTTGTCTGATCTTGAAGTTGTGTTTGAGTCTGGACCTTAGGAAGATAGATTCAGACTGGAAAGATTGGAGCTAGCTAGACAAGGCATGGTGTACAGAGTTCTTTCTAGGATAGAGCTAAATTAACCATGATCTGATAACTAATGATGAACTCTAGCTATAACAGAATATAACTGTCTTTGATGGCTTTGAATATAGAATTAATAATATTCTAGAAGCCTGAAGATTCATTGTGTAATCTGAAGAGAGAAAATGGAAGTGAGCACACAAGATCTTCATTTTACATCAAGCCACCTGACAACCTGGTCCCATCATCTCTTACTGAAACTTTTAGTTATAGAATATCTTTCTCCAGACACTCTAATGTCTTTCCTTTCTCGTCCCAGGGAATCACCATTCTCTCACTTCTCTGGTCATCTATGGGATGCCCCTTCCTGTGGGTTTACCTGCTTGGTTTCATTTGATATTTCTAAGTCATAATTCTCTTCAGAGTTCTACCATCCATCAGCAGGCTGTCAATCTAGGATATAGTTGCAGACAACTGAAGATCCCTAGGTCAGAGTATATGGAAAAAGAGTATCTAGAAACCTGGTAGTAGAGTTACAGAATTAACTTAAAAAAAAAAAAAAAAACTTTGGATTTTTTTGGCATCTCTACAACATACAACACAAACAAAGATTTTAAAAATTAAATTCATATTCAAAAACTTTATTTTATTCAAAAGTATTACAAGGTTTATTTAAAACTGGTTCTAAACACCATTTTGGGAAGCATAAACTTGAACCCTGTAGTGGCAGAAAAAAAATAGTTTCTAAGTTCCATGAGGAGCTTAGTTTCTTTTGTCCTCACATTGTACCTAGGGTCTAGATTTGTGGAATAAGTAAACAAACTTCTTTCTGACCCACTGAGTTTGTTCAATTAATGATATTTGACTGACTACTGGGAGGATTCAAAGAGCTTCAGTTCTTGCTTACTTGACAGTATAGTTTAAGCTTTTATGCTGGAGTTTGATCCAACAGGATTCCACTGCTAATTTTTGGATGTATAGGTTTCAGTAAGATACTTACTATATCTAAGCATCAGTTTTCACCTGAAAAATAATAATTGCATTGACTATAACTCATAGGACTTTTGTGGGAAGTAATTGAAATAATGAATATAAACTTCCTAGTGTACATTTTCATCTCAAAATTCTTAGTTACTTTCCATAAAATATAAATGTTACATGTTTACATTATTCCAAATATCTGCAAAGAAATATCAAATCAGATAGAGCATATTAATGTCCACAAAGAGGATTTTGCTTTTTTGAAAGATGCTGGGTTATGGGTGGGAGACCTTCAGACTTCTGCATAATGAGCAAGATTTGTAATCTTCAGACTCCTAACTTGGGAGTCTCAGTGAGAATGAGTGAATGCTACACTGGAGCCAGTACTGAAAGTCTGTGGAGCGAACTACTTAGTATGTCCTTCTGCTATTGAGCTTGGGTACCAACAACTCAAGAAAATGTAAATCCTTGCACTTTCTCTTTTCCTAGAATAGTTGACTCAATAGATTTCCCAGGACATCTTCTGATTTCTGATTACATTTTTTCCTTATGTGGAGTTCTATGTCTTCATAAACAATCCTTCTGGCATTCTTGTTCCATCTATGCAAGGTATTGCACACAACATGTTTTAAAATGACATCAATTCTTTATACTGTTCTGTCATACATAATCCCTTTCCATTTGCATCCCAACTCCTGTCCACTGCCATATTATAAGATAACCTCCTCTTGTGCTCAGTCACTTCAGTTATATCCGGCTCTTTGCTACCCTGTGGACTGTAGTGAGCCAGGCTCCTCTGTCCATGGGATTCTCCAGGCAAGAATACTGGAGTGGGTTGTCATTTCCTCCTCCAGGGGATCTTCCCAACCCAAGGATCAAACCCACGTCTCCTGAGGCTCCTGAATTGCAGGAGGATTCTTTACTTCTGAGCCACCAGGGACGCCTAACCTCCTGTTAGACACCATATTTTAAGATAACATCATTTGTATAATATGCAAGCTGGGACCACCTGTGATTATAGAAAAAGTCTCTTTCTACTTTGTCCTTTGTCTAAACTCTGGCTTTCTTCTCTGATAATATCCAGGAAATGCCACGATGGATTTCCTTGGTCTTAATGCTGTAGACAATGGGATTGACAACAGGTGGTAAAAAGAGGTAAGCATTGGCCATCATAGCATGGAGCAAAGCGGACACATGATATCCAAGGTGGTGCACCGTAGACAAGCCAATCATAGGCACATAGTAAGAGAATACTGCACAGACGTGTGAGCTACATGTGCTGAGTGCCTTCCTCCGCCCCTCCCCAGTGGCAATGCTTAGTACAGTGTGGAGTATGAACCCATAGGAGACCACAATAAGGAGTGAATCAAGCCCAAAGGTGGAAGTAACAATGAAAAGCCCATAGATATTGTTGATAGTAGTATCCCCACAAGGTAGATGGATAAGGTTGGGGTGAAGACAATAGGAATGGGAGAGGATATTATGGCCACAGAAGGTCGGGTGCCTTAGGAGAATGGTCAGTGGGGCCATGAGCACAATGCTTTTCAGCCCAATACCAGCTGCCATGCCAAAAATGCGGGGCACGGTTAGGATGGCTGTATAGCGCAGTGGATTGTAGATGGCCACAAATCGGTCAACAGACATGGAGAGCAACACAGTGGACTCCATAATGGAGAACGAATGGATGGAGAACATCTGGAGAAGGCATGCATTGAAACTAATCTCAGTGATACCAAAAAGGAAAACACCTAGCACTGTAGGCAGAGTGGATGCAGAGACACTGACTTCAGCCAGTGCCAGCATGGCAAGGAAAAGGTACATGGGCTGGTGTAGAGCGGTGTCTGTCCTGATGACATGAAGAATGGTGCCATTCCCAAGGAAGATGATAATGTACATCAAGCAGAAGGGGATGGATATCCAGATGTGCTCTGCCTCCAGTCCTGGGATGCCAACCAGAATGAACATTGTAGGTAGGGACTCCAAAGTACTACTGGAGTTCCTCATGTTGAAATCTCACTCAGTAAGATCAGTGCTTCCTTGATAATTAAAAGCAAACTAGTGAGATGACATCATAGTGGAGACTGGCTCCTGGACACTAAGGAAAGGGAAGAACAAGACAAAGTCACAGATTAATGTGGTTAAGTGTCTCATGGCTGAAAACTGACAGATGATCATCATCAGGAAATTCCCACTTACAAGGAGGTGATAGCATCCAATGGGAGGAAGTTCAAGGTTAGTAGAAAATTATCCCTATGAATGGTAGTGCCCTTGAATCTGCTAAGGGAGAAATGGCTGTCAAGTCTTGGTACGAAAATGCGTGAGCCTGGAAAGCTGCTGTGGAGAAGGCGTGTATAGGCAAACTCAGCATACTGTCTGCTGTGCTTAGTCACTCAGTCCTATCTGATTCTTTTCTGTCCATGAGGATTCTCCAGGCAAGAATACTGGAGTGGGTTGCTACACCCTCCTCTAGGGAATCTTCCCAACCCAGAGATTGGACCCAGGTTTCCTGCATTGCAGGTGGATTCTTTACCAGCTAAGCTACTAGGGAAGCCCAGCATAAGATATGGGATAATGTCAGTAATAGATGAATAGAGATATTTTTGATAAGTATCTAGATATAAGGCAAAAGGTCACTATATAAAAACAGTGAAAAATACCTGATAAACATATATGGATATATAAATAATTGAGTTCCAAAGCAAGCCTGAGAAGTGGTGATGACCAGAGCCTGGAGCAAGAGTCCAAAAAAGTTAAACTGGAAAAGAATAGAACTTGGACACTCACTGGTGTTAGCTGTTTTGGGCTTTGAAAGGACTAGGAAGCACCTTCACAGATTATGCATAAAGGACAGAATACAGTAGGAACCAAAGTTGGTGTATTAGTATGGAGACTTTCAGGCTCATGAAAAGACTGCCATGATGGTCTTCACAATCTCTCAACTCACAGTTCTCAAAGACAACTGATCTGACCCACTGGGACTTCTTTCTGGCCAGACAAATCTCTGAATACATTGCGACAAAAATAGAAACCTAAGCAGACTGTCAAGGAAGGTTTTCTTGGGCAGGAGAGGAAGGCAAGATAAAATGGGGAAAATGATAAAATGACTTCTCTAAATTGAGTCTGTTTGAAGCTGAGCACTGTCTAGATCAGGAATAACAATAGGATTCTAGACTGGCAGGGTAGGAGGGGCTCTACAAGCATTTTTCAACTCATTGATCCGACACACAGACACATACCCACACACATATCTACTCACATGTTTGCACATGTACATAGTTCCATCCTTGCTGAAATCCTGTCTGAACTTGCCTGATGTGAACTATTATCCAACCACTGCTGAATATAGGACCTTGGCAACACAGATCAACTGCAGGTCAAAAAATATACTTTCTCCTATAAGTAGTCAATGCAATCACCAAATGCCCTGGTCTTCTCTCTAAGCTAGTTAAATTATGTTAAGTGCTGCAAAAGGAAAGTTCATAATACAATGAGAAGGAACTAGAAGGAATAAACCTACTTTATTCTAAGAGTCAGGGAAACTTACTTCAGAAAATAACATTTCAGCTATTTCCCAAGGAATTAATGGACTTTTTTCAGGCTAAATGGAGAATTTAACTGTAACAAACTATAGAAAAAATTACTACACTGTGAGGATATAAGGCCCTACATTGTCAAAGACTAAAAGAAATAATGGAGGAAGTGAAAACTGTTGATGTAATATGATATCAAAATTGTTGATTTTTCCCATAATTTTTACTCTCATGAAAATATGAGAAGAAAAAATGAAATAAAAGACCATTGTCTGCCTAAATCCAGGATCCTTGTGCACCTGTCTTGGTCTGATGCAGTTTATCTCAGTAAATATTAGCTTGGGGAAAACTCTGTGTCATGGGTTGTACTAAAATTTAAGGCATGGAAATTCAGGGACACATTATTGACCTCAAGAAATTATCATGTATATCAGAACTTCCTTTGGTTGAGAAACTTGAGAGATACTTCTGAACCCTACTTGTAATGGTCTTTTCCCTGTTCGCTCCTCACTTCCAGATGGCTAACATAACTTTCTTAACCCTTTCAAGGACCAAATATAGGTCTGCCTCTGGATAGAATCTGTCTGTCAATGCAGGAGATGCAAGAGACTCATGTTCGATCCCTGGGTAGGAAAGATCCCTTGGAGAAATGCAAGCAATCCACTCTGATGTTCTTGCCTGGGAAATCCCAAGGACTGAAGAGTCAGATGCAGCTGAGCACACACCACTGAGTAAAGCGGCTCTTCTATGTGTAGCCTCACTGTACTCTTAATCCTACTGCACCCTACTTCTTGCCTATCTCACTCCCAATGACCTGATATTGGAAAGGACAGTCTTGAAGGATACTTGAATCTAGGGTTTCCCTTCCCCTGTTAAAAGCTGTCTTCCCTGCTTCTTCATGCTCTCTTTTGTTTTCTTTCTTTTTTCCCTTACCTTTATTTATTATTATTATTTTGCTTTTTTTCATTCTTCCTATCCTCAAGAATCTTCTCAGACAAAACTCAGATCTTTTTAAAGAAGATATTAAAAGGCAATTATTCCCCTGAGTTTAGGATTTGTATGACAGGAGTGTTTCAGTTTTAGAGAGGTTAAAAGGCATAATTTAGTCTATTGCACACATAAGAAACAACAAATCCTTAGAAAGAAAAGTATGCAATATAGTTCATGCTACATCTCTGAAAGTGAACAGAATTAGAAATGAATGCTACGTGCTTTACTTACTTAAGCACTTGTGAAGCTTCATTTCTTTATGTTTAAAGAGAGAGATATGAATACCTACATCTCAGAGTGACTCTAGGTGTTTAATGTGAGCCTTGAGCAATCACTGAATGTTACTACCCCTTGCTCTTTCTACCTCCACCCTCAGGCATTATCAGAAGGAATCATCCAAAGTCAGTTTGCCCCCACATTTCTATTAATATTGATATATTTTTGTCATTGTCTCACTCATACTCAGACCATATCTGTGAGGGAAACAAGGACACAAGGACTTCCCACTTAACAGATGAGACTATAAAGAAGATATATGCATTGCATGACCAACTGAAGACAGTACGATGACTAAGCTCTTTCTGAAATCCATGACAGTTGGATGTTTTTATTTTGTTCTTCATCTGCTACCAAGTTTAGAAAAATCTTCTCATCCTGTCACATAGGCTCAGGAAGCTAGAAAGATGGCCAGTGACTATGGAAATATCTAGAGGGCAAATTGTGGGGTAGAGCTGAGGCTCTTGGCAATTGCTTCTGAAAGCTGCTTCAGGAGGCAGGGCTGGAGATTATGGGGTTGAGTACTCACCACAAACAGACCTGACCTCTGAACATCAAGTAGGACTAGGGAGCTCAGTTTACCAAGTCCCAGCCATCTTAGCTTTAATACTTCCCTTATCCTAGGGGGATGCTGTGCCCTTCTTTGTCAGCTGATCAGCTCTGGTGAGTGGAGGAAGAGAGAGGGACTTGGTTCCCTGAGGAGAAATTACTTAGGTAATTACATCACTTGTTTTCAATGTCCAGGGATCCTTGAAAGAAACAAGCAAGTGTACTGAGTCAGTACTTCTGTGAAATGAGTATAATAATAGTAATAATAATTGAATGCATCCTGTATGAAAATGAGATAATTCATATATACAAATTGCTTAGAAAAGTGTCTAGATTATCAGAAGTACATCATAAGGGCTAGCTATTATTATAACTATTTTAAGAAAATTATATCCCAGAGAAATTATATATTCCTCTACTATGATCATTGACTATGGCTTTCGCAAATATATATTTAATGTATAAGGAACAGGGCATAAAAATGTTGATATCCATAAATATCAAGGATGTTTAATATCAGGAGATGACAGGATCCAAGGGGTTATATTATTGTGAGAAAAAGTTCCAGATTGAGTTAGAGTCAAGGGAAGGGAGATTGGTCAGAAAGGTATAATGAATAGGGCTTCCAAGCATAAAATGACTGTGGAAGAGCTAGTAGAAAATGAGCATTTCCAGAATCCAATGTTAAAATGATTTAAAATTGCTGATGTAGATGGCTACTTCATTTGCTAATTTTCTGACTGACAAGAGGGAAAAAAAGACAGTTGGTACTGGCACAAAGACAGATATATAGATCAATGGAATTCAGAGATACCATTTATGGAACCTTTTAAAATTAAAGACAATCTCTTTGTGGTGCTGGGAAATCTGGTTGGTTTAGACAACTTTTAACACCATACACAAAAATTCAAAATGGTTTCTGCTGTAAGACCAGAAACAAAGTGGAATATAGGCAACACACACACATCACACAGGATCCTCATGACCCACCTCCAGAATATATATAAATAAAAGCAAAAATAAACAAATGGGAGAATTAACCTTAAAGAGCACATCAAAGGAAACTATTAGCAAGGTGAAAAGACAGCCTTATCAATGGGGAAAATTCAAATCAACTGTCAAACAATAACAAAAATATACAAGGAGCTTACTCCAGAAAAATAAATGACCCAAAAAAAAAAAAAAGAACTAAATAGACATTTCTCCAAAGAAGACATACAGATTAACAAACACATGAAAACATGCTCAACATCACTCATTATCAAAATGCAAATCAAAACCACTATGAGATACCATTTCACACCAGTCAGAATGGTGATTCAAAAGTCTACAAATGGTGCTGGAGAGGGTGTGGAGAAAAGGAACCCTCTTACACTGTTGGTGGGAATGCAAAAGTCCAGCCACTATGGAGAACAGTGTGAGATTAAAAAACTGGAAATAGAACTGCCTTATGATCCAGCAATCCCACTGCTGGGCATACACACTGAGGAAACCAGAAGGGAAAGAGACACGTGTACCCCAATGTTTCTAGAGCACTGTTTATAATAGCCAGGACATGGAAGCAACCTAGATGTCCATCAGCAGATGAATGGAAAAGCTCTGGTACATATACACAAGAATTTGCCATTAAAAAGAATTATTTAACCAGTTCTCAGGTGGATGAAACTAATTTTGTGAAGTAAGCCAGAAGGAAAAAAACAGAAATACAGACTTTATATATGGAATTTAGAAAGATGGTAACAATAACCTGGTGCTGCAAAAGAGACACTGACGTTACAGTCTTATGGACTCTGTGGGAGAGGGAGGGGTGGGAAGATTTGGGAGAGTGACATTGAAACATGTAGAATATCATGTAAGAAACGAGTTGCCAGTCCAGGTTTGAAGATACTGGATGCTTGGGGCTGGTGCACTGGGACGACCCAGAGGGATGGTGTGGGGAGGGAGAAGGAGGAGGGTTCAGGATGGGGAACACATGTATGCCTGTCGGATTCATTTTGATATTTGGCAAAACTAATACAATTGTAAAGTTTAAAAATAAAATAAAAGGTGCTTAAAAAATTCTACCATTTTTAGAACCTTTTAAAAATTGTATAGTTGTTTAAATTACAGCAAAAAACAAGAATTTAGAAGAGCAGCCCACCATTCTATCAATGGGATTCTCCAGTCAAGGATACTGAGGACTACTGATCAGGAAAAAAAAAAAAAAAAAAAGTGTGAGTATGACTGCTCATTGGCAATGTACCTGGTCAATATAGTGCTATAATTGCAATATATAGTGATTCTTCTAATGGTTCTGGGAAAAGGAAATTGAAAAAAAAATTCTGGAAATTATTCACCTTTTTAGATGCCATTAAGAACATTTCTAATTCATGGGAAGAGGTCAAAATGTAAACATTAACAAGAATTTGAAAGAAGTATTAACCCTCATGAGTAATTTGGAGGGGTTCAGGACTTCAGTGGAGAAAGTAAGTGCTGATATAGTTGATTTAGCAAGAGAGCTAGAATTAGAAGTGGAGCCTGCAGATGTAACTAAACTGCTGCAACCTCAAGATGAAAATTCAATGGACGAGGTGCCACTTTGCATAGATGAGCAAAGGAAGTTATTTCTCAAAATGGAATCTACTCCTGGTGAAGCAAACTCCTCCATTAAAACAGCAATTTAAAATTATAGACTTAATTGATAAAGCAATGGCAAGGTTTGAGACTGACTCCAATTTTTAGTGTTCTTGCCTGGAGAATTCCATAAAAGGAAGAGTCGACTGATGCATGTTAACGTACTTTACAAAATTGCCACAGCCTCCCCAAACTTCAGCGACCACCACCCTGATCAATCTGCAGCCATCAACATGGGGGCAAACCCCTCCAGCAGCAACAAAATTAAGACTCACTGAAGGTTTAGCTAATCATTAGCATTTTTTAGCAATAAAATATTTTTATTAAGGTATGTACATTGTTTTTTAGACCTAATTCTATTGCACACTTAATAGACTGTAGTATAGTATAAACATAACTTTTTGTATACTGAGAAACAAAAAAAAATTGTGTGATTTGCTTTATTGTGATATTTACTTACTGTTGTCTGGAACCAAACCCACAATATCGCCAAGATATGCCTATATATTATATTATGAAATCATGTATTGACCTTTTTATTTTAGTAGTAAACAAAATATGTTGAGAAAAATAACCTTGATTAGAAACAAAATTCAGATACAGCCAAATGAAGTAAAAAATAAAAATTATCCATATCTTTCTTTGGGTGATATAAACATAAGAGATAAGGAAATATGTGTAGACCTTTATTCATTCATTCAATAATTAATTTATTCATCCACCAAATATTTACTGAGTAGCTAGTATATTTCAGGCATGTCTGGAATCACTGGAGGTACATAATGAGAAGAGAAGACAGAGTCCATGCCTTATTAAAATTAAAGTGTAGTGGACCAGAGAGGCATTTAAAAGATAAAGCAATATAAAAATAATTTCTTGATTACAACTGTGATGTGTGGTATGAGACAAACAATAAGAAGTAAAAAATATGGCTAGTCTTCCTAGCCATGAATGCTACTATGGGAAAGATAGAAACAGGCCCTTAGGAATCCAAGAAAAATAAGGTATCAGAAAAATTTCCCTTCCCATATTACCCTGCTAACATTCAGTCTACAATGACTCAGACTCAGTCAGCTTCTAAAAACCTAACATTTCAAAGTCTCAAGTGGACAAAGGATATCCTAGCATTAGCAAACTTATCCCCTCTGCTTTCCATGTCATCATTTTCATGAGAAATTCTTCCAATAAGGTCTTAGCAGGAGAATTAGTCTTATTCCCCAAAGTCAGTATTCCTCAAGAAGTTTGCAGACTTCTGATTCACAAAACTCTTCTGTCTAGATTTATTCTCAATACTTATTCTCAGTTATAGGACTTTGGTTTTAGGACCTAGCTTGATTCTAATTGTCCCAAAGTTTGAACAGGTTTCCAGGATAAACACAGATATAGGATCTGTCCACACTATTAAATATTCTCAGGAAAAAATCCCAGATGTATCAGCAACAAAGAAATAACAAATCACACACACACACACACACACACACACACACACACACATTTGATAATACTTTTTGTACAACAATTTGACAACATAAAAATAGCAATTTGTTGGTATATGTAACAACACATACTAAATTGATAACAGTACTAACTCTTTTGAAGGAGTCAATGATATTGCGAAGAGAGGAGCAAAAGGAATTCTCACTTTATGTGTATTGCTTATAAAATTTGAAGAATGACATTCAACACTCTCTTTTGTTATAAACATAATAAAATCCTCCTGTTTCAGACAAATTCTTTACCATCTAAGCCACCAAGAAAGCCTTGGGTACATATGTAATATATACATTATATGTATATATACAACAAAATAGAAAAAGCATGAAAGTATGAATCTAGGGCCGTGCTAAGATTTGGAATTTCTGTGTTAAAGAGTAGGTGCCTTTTAAGTTGACACATAAATAGTTGACAAAACAGTAAACAGTACTATTTTAGATGACAACATGGAGTACAGGAAAATGAACACTCTCTAATACATATTCATCAACATGCAGCTTTATCAAGCTTTCCAACTTTGAAGGTGATGAGTACTTTCTCCCTCCCTGGACCCCTTGGATGATGACACTGAATGCTTTGAGGGTAACTCTCTCATTGCCCCAACTCCTTTCTTATTTTCTTTGAAGAAAGAGTCGGATTAGCCCCTGGCGAATCTGCTTGGTTTTAACACTGTAGATGATGGGATTGAGCACAGGAGGCACCAGAAGATAGACGTTGGCCAGGAACAGACGGACAGCAGGTGCAGCCTGCTTCACAAAGTGGTGCAACAGGGCCACACTGATCATGGGCACGTAGTACATGAGGACCGCACACATATGTGAGACACACGTGCCAAGGGCCTTCCGTCGTCCCTCCCCTGAGGAAATGCCCAGCACTGTGTACAGGATCAGCATATAAGAGATGACGATGAGCAATGAGTCCAGTCCAAAGGTAGAAGTCACAATGCAGAGCCCCAGAATGCTGTTGGGGCGAGTGTTCCCACAGGGCAGCTGGATTAGATCTGAGTGAAGACAATAGGAGTGGGAGAGGACATTGTGGCCACAGAAGGGCAGATGCTTCAGGAGAAAAGGCAATGGAAACATGAGCGTCACACTCTTTAGTCCGAGAACAGCAGCAGACCCAGCAATACGGGGCAGGGTCAGGATGGCGGTGTACCGAAGTGGGTTGTAGATGGCCACAAAGTGGTCCACAGACATGGCCAGCAGAACTCCTGACTCCATGATGGAAAATGAATGTATGGAGAACATCTGCAAAAGGCAGGCTTCAAAGCAGATCTCATTGGCACCAAAAAGGAAGATGCCCAGCACAATGGGCAGGGTAGAAGCAGAGACACCAAGCTCTGCAAAGGCTAGCATAGCTAGGAATAGATACATTGGCTGGTGGAGGGAGGTATTTTTCTTGATCACTGTCAGAATCAGACTATTGCCCACAAGAGCCACAAGATACATGGTACAGAATGGAAAGACAAACCAAGGGTCTCCAGGCCAGGGAGACCAGTCAGCAGAAAATATTTTGGGGTAAATTGACTACTGTTGAACATTTTCCTATGTCTGGAGTCTGGGGAGCTTGACCTAGGCAGGTGCCAAGGATGCAGCCTAGGGTGAGACACAGAAAGGTTAAGAAAGGCTGAAAAGGATCTGAAAATTGCCTGCCTAGTACTATCTGCAAACCTATACCACTTCTCCTATCATGACCAGCTCCATTTGGTCTTCAATACTAAATAAAAATGTGGAGTCATCTTTGAAAATAGATATAACTCCAGAATAAGGAAATCCGGTAGAATATTTTATAATTCAAAATTAAAATTAACCCCTTAGTGATGTCACTGTGTATATTTGGTAGGAATTGCCTGTTTCTCATGTCTCTACGAAGAGATGGTATTGTATAGTTTAAAGAAGGTATCAGTGGAAAGAAACTGACATAAAGAAAGCTATAATCCATCAGATATTCTATAGATCCTGGTTAGAGTATGTTGGATTTTAAGTGACTGATGGGGATAGGAGTTAAGAATAAAATTACTTCGGTGTTAATATAGAATCTATACTTCTGCTGCTGCTGCTGCTGCTGCTGCTAAGTCGCTTCAGTCGTGTCCGACTCTGTGCGACCCTATAGACCGCAGCCCACCAGGCTCCGCCATCCCTGGGATTCTCCAGGCAAGAACACTGGAATGGGTTGCCATTTCCTTCTCTAGTGCATGAAAAGTGAAAAGTGAAAGTGAAGTCGCTCAGTCATTCCTGACTCTTTGCGACCCCATGGACTGCAGCCTACCGGGCTCCTCCATCCATGGGATTTTCCAGGCAAGAGTAGTGGAGTGGGGTGCCGTTGCCTTCTCCGAGAATCTATACTAGAAATTCTAAATGTCCACGCCTGCCCTTCCAAGTAGCATCAGAGACTACCCTCCATTGGAGAACTGTCTACCTTTACCCGACTCAACATCCTTAAAAGGGGCTCAAATCTCTATGTTCATTTCACAAACTCTCAGGGGTCCTCAACCTCCAGGACCTAATGTCTGATCATCTGAAGTGAAGCTAATGTAATAATAATAGAAATAAAGTATACAATAAAAGTAATGTTCTTGAATTATCCCAAAATCATCCCCACCCCAGTCTGTGGAAGAATAGTCTTCTACAAAACTGGTCCCTGGTGCCAAAAAGGTCGGAAACTCCTGTGATTCCTTTGCTTCTTATACATCATTGGGAGAGTATAGAAAAAAGACAGTGTTATAAAATTTAATAGAAAGACGTTTCCACCCCTTAGAATTCTTATTAGTGGGAAAAATACTCTATTCATTGGAAAATTCTTCTTCTGTTGTCAATCTACACATTACTGCATGGTTAATCAATGTTTGCTACATATATAAGTACAGCAAGCAAAAGTCCTAGAATATGTTCCCTTTATACCATGTTTCTTTTCTTTGTTTGATAAAATATTTTGCTTTTATTTGGAAATACAAGAGCTAGATGTCTTCTAATACACCATGTTTCTGAAACAGGAATAATGACAAACATCTTTATCCATAATGGCCCAACTTAATAGTGTGCTGTCTTCTGACCCTGTCCTGGGAAGGCAACTTGCATCTGTTTATGTTATCCAAGAGAAAGATATCTGTTCAGGACAGAGGAAAACAACCTCTGCATAACAAGGAGACATATCTATGAGGAAACAAACATCAACACCTCAGGATAGAAGGTCAATCAAAATCTCTGTGTTAGAAAAAATTATGAGAGGAATAACATGTCTCTCTTCCCAGGTCAAGAAAACAGATCTGATCCCCCACTGGAAACAAAAAACTACATGATATAGGGGAAAATGCACTGGAAATAAAGAAGCTGCAGGTATTGAAAGGTGAGCTACAGTTGAATCCACAAACATGATTTTAAACCCTTGATTTCTATTAATAGTTTCTAGAGGGCTATTCTTTGAGCTGTAAAATGGAGATAATTATAATATATACATCCATAGGCTTGTTTTGGGGCTTAAATAAGTCAATGTAAGTGGATCATTAGCGTATGATGCACTTTCAATAAATGTTACTATTGTTGGTGAAATAATAATAATGACAATAATAATATCAATACAAATCAGGCATTTAATTTTTATAAAATTAGTTTTTGTGTAGGCTTTTATCCCCCCTCTTTTATGAGTAATATTCAGTTTTCTTTTGCAATTAAGCCATTTCTTAATTGCTTCAATTTTTCTGGTTGATGACACCAACTTTATATCTTTATCCTAAGATACATTACAAGTATCTGGAATGTCTCTAAGAAATCATTTGACCCTGCTTCCTGATTCATCAAGGGCACTTCATCTCACACATATTAAAAAGTCTGCTGCTTTCCATAGCTCCTCTGTGTATTAATAACAAAGAAGTAGAAAAATGTTTGCATGAAAAAAGAGTCATTACTTAGAATCATCAGTACTAAGTGTCACCTGCTGGGTAAAAGGAAGCAGCTAAGGCTTGAGAAAGAATATGCTTGTCCATAACATATATTGTGGGGAGGGAAAAGTGGTCTGGAACCCAGCCTAAGCTTCAGGTTTGTCATTCTCATCTTCTGTGGCCTAGTGTGTTAATTTTGGAGACATTAAGAAAAAGGTAAAAGGAATTTCCTGGCAGTCCACCAGTTAGGTCTATATGATTTCACTGCCAAGGTCCCAGGTTCAATCCCTAGTCAGGAAACTAAGATCCCACAAGCCATATAGCATAGAAAAAAAAAAAAAAAAAAGTTCAGAGGGTTACAAAGAGTTGGACACAACTTAGCAACAAAACACAAAATACAATACATTTTTCAATAGTAAATACTACAGTACTATGACATGGAACAACAGACTGGTTCCAAATAGGAAAAGGAGTTCATCAAGGCTGTATATTGTCACCCTGCTTATTTAATTTATATGCAGAGTACATCATGAGAAACGCTGGACTGGAAGAAACACAAACTGGAATCAAGATTGCCGGGAGAAATATCAATAACCTCAGATATGCAGATGACACCACCCTTATGGCAGAAAGTGAAGAGGAACTCAAAAGCCTCTTGATGAAAGTGAAAGTGGAGAGTGAAAAAGTTGGCTTAAAGCTCAACATTCAGAAAATGAAGATCATGGCATCTGGTCCCATCACTTCATGGGAAATAGATGGGGAAACAGTGGAAATAGGGTCAGACTTTATTTTTGGGGGCTCCAAAATCACTGCAGATGGTGACTGCAGCCATGAAATTAAAAGATGCTTACTCCTTGGAAGGAAAGTTATGACCAACCTAGATAGCATATTCAAAAGCAGAGATATTACTTTGCCCACAAAAGTTCGTCTAGTCAAGGCTATGGTTTTTCCTGTGGTCATGTGTGGATGTGAGAGTTGGACTGTGAAGAAGGCTGAGCACCGAAGAATTGATGCTTTTGAACTGTGGTGTTGGAGAAGACTCTTGAGAGTCCCTTGGACTGCAAGGAGATCCATTCTGAAGGAGATCAGCCCTGGGATTTCTTTGGAAGCAATGATGTTAAAGCTGAAACTCCAGTACTTTGGCTACCTCATGCGAAGCGGTGACTCATTGGAAAAGACTCTGATGCTGGGAGGGATTGGGGGCAGGAGGAGAAGGGGACGACAGAGGATGAGATGGCTGGATGGCATCACTGACTCGATGGATGTGAGTCTGAGTGAACTCCGGGAGTTGGTGATGGACAGGGAGGCCTGGCGTACTGCGATTCATGGGGTTGCAAAGAGTCGGACAGGACTGAGCGACTGATCTCTGATCTGATACCATGAGTGGTTGGTTGACTCCAACCCTTCATGAAGAATATTGGATGTGGAGGGTCAACTATAAGTTATATGTAGATTAACCCCCATGTTGTTCAAGGGTCAATGAATACTATCTTTTTACTTCATTACATGTGAGAATCTACTAATATAGAAAGCCAGAGATCAATGCTAATGGATAAGGTGTGAAGGTTGAGTGGGAATTTTTAAATGAGAGGTTAAAGTCTGCTGTTTAGTGAGGAAGAGGGCAAATAAGAATTACGGGAAAAGAAAAGAAAATGCATCGATTGAGCACTATGTATCAGGCACTCTGGAAGGGTTCCCTGTGTATGTTAGCTTCATGTATGTCATCTTTTTTTTATCATCTAAATGCTCAAAACGACCAAATCACACCCAATTTACAACTTGAGGGAGTGAGAAATTGGCATTTAAATTGACTTTGTAAAATCACTGTTGCAAAACTTAAAGTTAGGAGAGGAGAAAGAAAAGAAGAAAAAAAAAATACAGAAGAAAAGCCATACAAGGAAAATAGAGTTAATGAATAAGAAGGGGATGAAGAAAAGGCCAATCAGCCAGAGAAAGAAATGAACTGGTGAAGTGTAGGTCATCCATGGAGCTGGGTTTAAGAGTGACCATGCCTTAAAGGTCATGCAGCTGCCTACAAGGGTTGGAGGGGACAAGGCCTATTGGGTGTGGAAGGTGAAAAACAGGAGGATAAATAGGCATAAAAAAAATGAAGATAGATTTAAAAACAGACTTGCATGACTATTTAAAAGAGATGGATTTGGGGACAAAATGGAGGCTTCCTTGTCCCAGGTTTCCTGAATTAACTGAGAGGAAATAAATAGCACAGACTCCAAATGTTTTTCAGTCACACTAAGGCTTTCTGGACAAAAGTCTGTGTCTTATGTTTATCAGAGGGGAAAGGGTGGAAGGGAAGGGATAGTTAGGCAGTTTGAAATGGACATGTACACACTGCTACATTTGAAAAGGGTAACCAACTATGTCCTAATATATAGCACAGGGAACTCGCTCAGTGTTATGTGGCAGCCTGAATAGAAGGAGAGTTTAGGGGAGAATGGATACATGGATATGTATGGCTGAGTCCCTTTGCTGTTTGCCTGAAACTATTACAGCATTGCTAGTCAGCTATACTCCAATACAAAATAAAAAGTTAAAAACAAAAATCCAAACACCAAAAAGTCTATGTCCTCCAGGGTAGAGTCTTTCATGACATGAGGAAAGAGGAAATAAAATATATACTAGAAATGAACTGCATCTCAGAACAAAACCCCCAGGTTGAGCTTACTTGGACAAATTTCTCATCCTCCTGCTCCTATTGACTGGACTTCTGGGCACAGTTCACTCCTCTACGAAGGCCCAGTGTGGGTTGGTCTCAGACTTTCAGTGGGGTTGGTCTCACTCCTGGTCTCTAGGTCGCTAGCTGGCGGCAGGAGTAGGCTGGCCTTCTTATTTATTGTGACTCCGGAACCAGCCCTCTCCTTCTTCCATTTTTGTTAGTGTGTCCCCTGGGATATTCAGACAAACCAGTCTCAGAAAAATATGCTTCCTCTTACTGGACCTGTAAGAGAGAGGTAGGCCAAGAGAGGAGTCCCAGAGGGAATAAATTAAAAAACAAAGTCAAATTCTGAGAAAATACAGAATGAGATGATGTATGTAGGGGCATGAATATGTGTATATACCTGTTTGTGTAAACATATTTTAATGTCCATAGGCACATATATAAATTTATGTAGATGAACATATGAACAAATCTCTATACATGCATAAGAATACAGGTATATCCATAACCATGTATAGAATTTTAGTTGCAAGGTTTCATGACTATATAAGCTCTAATAGCTTTCCACATAGATATTTATCCACAGATGTGAATGTATGTGTTGCATTTCTCTAGATATATATGTCTTTATGTAATAATATATGATTTCTTGAAGATTCTTCTAAAATACTGCGATTATTGTCCCTAGCCTAAACCTTATTGATCAGATATATCCAACTGGCAAAGTCTGATCTAAGGGGCCTTTGAATTTGTACCTTTCATTCAAACTGGAGGTTTGTTCTTTAGGTTAGCAACTCCAGGGCATACCTCTGTCATATTACCATCTGTAATTTTGATCCCCTCAATCTCAATTTTTCTCACTTTGGTTATAATCTAGGCTTTTATGTTTCTCCTGGCTAAATTTTACCTGTTGTTTGGACTCTGAGAATGCATTCACTGTGATGTCTATTTCAGAGCCCAAGTTATTTTGCACCTGGAGTTGACATTTCCTGAATTAACCACAGAACTTGAAGTCAAAGCACCTGATTTCACCGTCTGTTTTCTCTCTTTAATGTTACTCTTTCATGGGACTTCCCTAGTGGTCCAGTGGCTAAGATTTCACACCCCCAATGCAGGGGGCACAGGTTCAGTTCCTGATCAGGGAACTAGATCCCACATGAGGCAACTAAGAGTTCACATACCACAGTGAATGATCCCATGTGTTGCAACTAAGACCCTATGCAGCCAAATAAATAAATAAATATTTTTAAAAATTTTACTTTTTCATTGAGAATGTATGAATGGTCTCTGCATTTATTTCCTCCCCCTTAATAATGTGAATGATTGTGCTTGTTTCAAAGAACAAAATATTAGTATTTTATTTTTTGAAAACTTAATTGAACAAAATTAAGTTCAATTAAGTGTTCAAAAGTAGTAGGTACTCAAAATGTTATTTGGTTGTTCTTTTTCATCACCAGCAGAATCCCATTGCTGAAGAAATCATTCCCAGTTCTCTTTAAAATTAACCCTTGGCCTGCACTAATTCTCCTCTTTCTCTGACCTTTGCCCCTAGGGACTGCAATTGAGATTTTTTTTTTTCTTGGATCAGGCACTGACTTTGCTAGTCTGAGGCATTTTTTGCTAGTCCTGATGGCATTCTTCTTAGATGATCACCTCACTTAGCCTCCCCTGAGGCAGAATGCCCCATGTCCAGATTATGCAAGGATTTATAGACAGAGTTATTGGGATGATCTTCTCATTTTCAGCTGCTCACTTGCTCCTGTGCTCTGAACTATCACCAAATTATTGAAAATCTAGTTGCATAAGACACTCATCTTATGGCAGTGTCCTAGGCCATGTTGTATTCTAAGGCTCATGCCTTGGGTTTCCTTTGGTAGGATTCCCACCCCAGCATAGTTGCAAGGAGATATACCCTTGATTTCCCTTCATAAGCAACTGTGATTCATTTAGATATTGCAACCATCGTACTTCTCAGTGTGCCTTTATATATTTTGTGGCATCTATAATCCCTTGTTCCCCAGGGATAGAGAGAATGACTAAGGAGCTATGCCGGGATGGGGAAGTCTTGGCAAAACCTTGTGCAGCATTCAGGTTTCCCATCAAACTGTTTAGAGGTAAGCTTTCCTGTGCCTCCTCCATAGCTATCTCAACTTACACCCTAAGGAGAGTTCCATTCTTCTTTCCCGGAAATAAAATAGATTAAATGTCTCTGTTTAATAGCAGCTTATGTATGTGGAGCACCTATTATGGTCCAGCTAGAGCTTAGAATCTTATCACACATCCACCCTCCTACTCTGCATAAACATTACAGTCTGCCAAACAAGAGCTAGAACATAACTTTTATAAATGAGAATCAAGAAGGATAAATACTTCATAGATGAAAGACAGATGGAGCAAACACATTTCAAAACAGTTATTTTATTGTACTTTTCTCACCTACTCTTACATGCTGTCCACTTTACTCATGAGAGTCCTTGGCATATTATTCATAGCTCATTTAAATTTCCCATCCAATACTTTCAGCATTCTTGTCAAGTCTGATTCTGATTCTGGTTCTGTCTTTTAAAATTGTGGGATTTTTTCTTTTTCGTATGACTTGAACTTTTTTTCTTGATAACTGTTCATGATGTACAGGGTAAAAGGAACTGTCACAAGTGAGCCTCTAGTAATGTGGTGATGAGGTGTGAAGGTAGGAAAAGCATTCTATAGCATTATGATTAGGTCTCAGCCTTTTAGTGGGTCTGTACCTCTGGACTGTGAACCTCACAAGTGCTTCTTATTTTTTTTTTTCTTTCTCTCCTTTTTTCTTTCTCTCCCCTTAGGTGGGACAGGATGGGTTGAGCCAGCTGTGAAGTTTGTTATGTCCCTTCCCCAGTTAGTTAGACATTGATAATATACCTTGGCAGGTTGGTTAACTAGTTTCCCTTGAGGACAGGCTTTATTAAAGAAGAAACAGTGTTCTGACATATCACAACATGGTTCCTTTTCCTCTTCTTCTGATGAAAAAACCGGAGATAATTTTTCTCAGATATTTATTGTGGACTCAAACAGAGCTAGTGGGGGCGAATCTCTCCTAAGACTTAATCCTTTGGGAGTTTTTTATTCTCTTGTCCCCATTGAGCCTTCAGCAATATTCAATTACAGATCAATTTTTCCTGTCCAGACACTGGTGGCTGCACTTGCTTCTGTTCAAGTGTCCAAGCTCTGGTAAGCCATGACTTATTCATCTGTCCATCTCTTCATTCTTGGGAACAGCATTTTGCTCTGTGTCCTCCCTTCTCTTATGGATCCAAGAAGAGTTATTGATTTTTTCAGTCTGTTTTGCATATTACTTGTTAGGATGGAGTGATGCAATCAAGCTCCCTACATGTGGAATCAGAAAACAAGAATCCTTTTCTCCATTTTTAAAATATTTTCCTCTTATGAATTTTGTGACCCCATATTCTTATATTGTTCTTCTTGTCTCATTAATCTTCCCTCTGGTCTCCTTTGCTTGATTGTACTCTAACAAAACCATAAATATTATGATTCTATTAAATAACATAATAAATACTATGTTCTATTAGTATTCTGTTGAAAACTATTTCAGCTGCGTATACTTACTTTCCCTAAATGTAATTTCCACTTTTATGAATTTCAATACTAGCTACATGCTGATGACTCATAAAGTTATAATTTTTTTTTTTTTACAAAGTTATAATTCTAAGCTGGAAACTCAACTGTCCAAATATGAATCATCCAAATATGAACAATGAGGGTAAAAAGCAGTGTTGGAAAGTTTCGCTTAAATCTACAACAAGGTTACTTTGATGAAAGGATATAATAGAACTATTATATTATGAGGAATTATGGTATATCCATTAGTTAATCCAAGGAATGTGAAATGATGATTCAACTTTCCACATCATCAGAGTAATTTATCATTAATGCCATTATTATAGAATTAATATTCTAATAAATCAATAGAAGATAAAATTTAAAAAATCACTTTAAGGGCTTCTCTGATGGCTCAGTGGTAGAGAATCTACCTAACAATGCAGGAGACACAGGTTCACTCCCTAATCAGGGAAGATCATATGTGCCATGGAGCTATTAAGCTGGTGAACCACTATTACAGAGCTTGTACTCTAGAACTCAGGAGCTGCAACTGTTAGAGCCCATGCTCCACAACAAGAAAAGTCACCACAATGAGAAATCTGTGCCCCACAACTAGAGAGCAGCCCCTGCTCACTGCAACTAGAGAAGCCCGAGCAGCAATGAAGACCCAGCACAGACAAAAATAAATGAATAAAATTATAAAAAATAAAGTGTTACTATCTCATGCAGTTTATAAAAAAGGAGAAAAAGAAGTCACTTTAAACTTGCAGACCTTTATGTAAAAGATAATCATTTTTATGTAAGAAAATGTTTTACTCTATATTTGTAACTATATATACAAGTAGCCAAGGGAACATTTCATGCAAAGATGGGCTCAATAAAGGACAGAAATGGTATGGACCTAACAGAAGCAGAAGATATTAAGAAGAAGTGGCAAGAATACACAGAAGAACTGTACAAAAAAGATCTTCATGACCCAGATAATCTCGATGGTGTGATCACTCACCTAGAGCCAGACATCCTGGAATGTGAAGTCAAGTGGGCCTTAGAAAGAATCACTACGAACAAAGCTAGTGGAGGTGATGGAATTCCAGTTGAGCTATTTCAAATCCTGAAAGATGATGCTGTGAAAGTGCTGCACTCACTATGCCAGCAAATTTGGAAAAACTCAGCAGTGGCCAGAGGACTGGAAAAGGTCAGTTTTCATTTCAATCCCAAAGAAAGGCAATGCCGAAGAATGCTCAAACTACTGCACAACTGCACTCATCTCACATGCTAGTAAAGTAATGCTCAAAATTCTCCAAGCCAGGCTTCAGCAACACGTGAACTGTTAAATTCCTGATGTTCAAGCTGGTTTTAGAAAAGGCAGAGGAACAAGAGATCAAATTGCCAACATCCGCTGGATCATGGAAAAAGCAAGAGAGTTCCAGAAAAGCATCTATTTCTGCTTTATTGACTATGCCAAGCCTTTGACTGTGTGGATCACAAACTGTGGAAAATTCTTCAAGAGATGGGAATACCAGACCACCTGACCTGCCTTTTGAGAAATCTGTATGCAGGTCAGGAAGCAACAGTCAGAACTGGACATGGAACAATAGACTGGTTCCAAATAGGAAAAGGAGTTCGTCAAGGCTGTATATTGTCACCCTGCTTATTTAACTTATATGCAGAGTATATCATGAGAAACGCTGGGCTGGAAGAAACACAAGCTGGAATCAAGATTGCCGGGAGAAATATCAATAACCTCAGATATGCAGATGACACCACCCTTATGGCAGAAAGTGAAGAGGAACTCAAAAGCCTCTTGATGAAAGTAAAAGTGGAGAGTGAAAAAGTTGGCTTAAAGCTCAACATTCAGAAAATGAAGATCACGGCATCCGGTCCCATCACTTCATGGGAAATAGATGGGGAAACAGTGGAAACAGTGGCAGACTTTATTTTTCTAGGCTCCAAAATCACTACAGATGGTGACTGCAGCCATGAAATTAAAAGACGCTTACTCCTTGGAAGGAAAGTTATGACCAACCTAGATAGCATATTGAAAGGCAGAGACATTACTTTGCCAACAAAGGTCTGTCTAGTCAAGGCTATGGTTTTTCCTGTGGTCATGTATGGATGTGAGAGTTGGACTGTGAAGAAGGCTGAGGGCCGAAGAATTGATGCTTTTGAACTGTAGTGTTCAAAAGAGAAGACTTTTGAGGGTCCCTTGGACTGCAAGGAGACCCAGTCATTCCATTCTGAAGGAGATCAGCCCTGGGATTTCTTTGGAAGGAATGATGCTAAAGCTGAAACTCCAGTACTTTGGCCACCTCATGCGAAGAGTTGACTCATTGGAAAAGACTCTGATGCTGGGAGGGATTGGGGGCAGGAGGAGAAGGGGATGACAGAGGATGAGATAGCTGGATGGCATCACTGACTCGATGGATGTTAATCTGGGTGAACTCCGGGTGTTGGTGATGGACAGGGAGGCCTGGCATGCTGCGATTCATGGGGTCGCAAAGAGTCGGACATGATTGAGTGACTGAACTGAACTGAACTGAGTCCATCTCTACTGTCTCACTGTATCTTCTCTAGGTAGAGCACCTTGAAGGTGGCCCTGAGAATCTGCTGGGTCTTGATGCTGTATATAACAGGGTTTATCAAGGGTGGGAAGAGCACAGAGACAGTGCCCATAAGGATGTGCAACAGGGGTGAAGTGTGGCTCCCAAACCTGTGTATGATGGACAGACCTAGCATAGGCACATAGAAGCAGAACACAGCCAGAAGGTGGGAAAAACAAATGTTGAAGGCCCTGAGCCTCTCCGCAGCAGAGGCAATGGCCAGCACAGTATGGAGAATGATTGTATAGGAGAGCAGGATGAAAAGAACATCAGAGCCCATGGCCAGCATGATGATGCACAGTCCATAGAGTCTGTTGAAATGTGTATCTGAGCCAGTCAGGTGGATTATGTCTTGCTGAAGGCAGTAAGCATAGGACAGTGCCCCACAGTGATAGTAGTCAAATTTCAAGAGATGCTATGAAGGTGCGGCTGTGATGGCAGCGCTTCACAGGCCCAGCACGACCCTGACCAATGCCACACGAGGCCCTGTGAGCATAGATGTGTAGCGCAGTGAGAAATAGATGGCCACCAGGCCATCCAGAGCCATAGCAAAGAGCATGGCGGATACCATGAAGGAGGAGTGTAGGAAGCACTGCTGCAGAACACAGGGCACCAGGCCCACCATCCAGGTCTCTAACCACAGCTCATCTAGCCTCAGGACAAGCACAAGCTCAAATCTGTCACAGCCAGGATGGCAAGGAAGTAGTACATGGGCTGGTGGAGGAAAGGGTCTGTTCATACCCAATGCAAGATGGTGGCATTGCCCAGGAGGGCCACAAGGTAGCACACACAAATGGGCAGGGAGTTCCAGGGGTGAGCTCACTCCAGGCCTGGGATGCCCATCAACAGGAACGTAGAAACTCTGAGCGTATCTGAGCCAGTTAGGTGGATCATGTCCTGGTGAAGGCAGTAAGCATAGGACAGTGACCCACAGTGACAGTAGTCAAATTTCAAGAGATGCAATGAAGGTGCAGCTGTGATGGCAGTGCTCTGCAAGCCCAGCATGACCCCAACCAATACCAAGATTGGAGCTTAGTAAGGTGGACACATCGTCCTTCTCAAGAGTCCTCTTTGTTCTGTGAAAAGTGGCCATGGGTTCAAGTTTACTAGGCCAGTAAGTATGAGCTGTTACACTGTCATAGGGCAATAATGCCCTGCTGTCTGGTCTGGCCTCTCTGCCCTCTCTAGGACTCAATGACCTTGCAGTAAACCCCTGCCCTCACAGACAGCCTGTCCTTTTCCTGTTTTTTCATCTTTCTCTTATTCCCATGGAATCTTTT
Organism: Bos mutus; assembly: GCF_027580195.1. Lineage (NCBI taxonomy): Eukaryota > Metazoa > Chordata > Mammalia > Artiodactyla > Bovidae > Bos > Bos mutus. Next base: position 392,040 of record NW_027219453.1, read on the forward strand.
ACTTTGATGACATCAAATCTCAGCAAGGGTTTTCTGTATTCTTATTCTGAACCAGCTAGTGAAAGCCAGTTTTTGTTTTTTTTTTAACCTCCCTTACAAAATTCTACATAACTCAACCTTAACAGAATGCTCAGATTCTCAGAAATATCATTATTCCCAAATTGCCTTCATTTGACTTTACCACTTCAAGCTTTTCTTAGGGAAGAAATGATCTCTAAATTTTCCAAGTGAAGTGAAGATGCCCATAGAGTTTCCTCATGCAATCTACTCTCCCCTCTATCTCTTTATTGTCATGATGTGAATCTCTCTGCATGTCCATGCAATCAGGAGAAGTGGTATCTTGCTTCTCTCTAAACTTAATCTTCTCAAAGAACTCAGAGCTCATGGTTTCTAAAGAAAAGAAAAAGAAGTATTTGTTTCCAAGGAGCTGACACTGTAAAATCTTTATTTTTCCATTTTTAGTTGTTTTATTAAGATAGATTCAAGGAGTGGTATTTCTGAGACAGGGTGTATGAATATTTTTTTAAATCTTTTGATACATTTTTTTTCCTACGGAAAGTGAAAGTCACTGTCATGTCCCACTCTTTGCTACACCGCGGACTGTAGCCTACAGGCTCCTCTGTCCATGGAATTCTCCAGGTCAGAATATTGGAATATAGATCCCCAATATTCTCCAGGGGATCTTCCCAATCCAGGGACTGAACCCAGGTATCCCACATTGCAGGAAGATTATTTAGTGTCTGAGCCACCAGGGAAGCCAAATCATATTATATTTTCACACCACTGTATGAAAATCCTTCTTTTACCATATACTTGTCAGTACAGACCTTCATTATTAACTGTTTTCTTCAATACTTACTTATTAGTATGATTTAAATATGTTAATTTGCATTTTAAATTTCAGCAAAGTAGAAATTTTAAAATGTTATTTTGTATACATATTTCCTAAGTTCAAAAATAAGAAAACTTCAGTGTTAGTGGCCTATTTGCTAGTAACTGACAGAAATTGAACTCCAACTCTAAATCTGAATTCTATTCTTTAGACCTCATTCTACTAATGGGATCCATAGACAGATAAGTTCCACTCAATATGGAGAAGAACTTTCTGAGTCTCAGAGTTGCTCTTCAGTAGTGTGGCCTACAGTATGGATTTCAACTGAAGTTCAGAGTGGAATCTGTTTGTTCAGAAGACCTGCCTTGAAAAATATCCATGAGGAAGCAACTCCAACATGAATTTTGTTTAGTCAACAGTAGGGGAAATCTCTGCCACTTTTAAGTTCACAATATCATAAGCAACAGGAGCATGACTTAGATGTATTTGTGGCAGTTTCCTTTATTAGAGCTTTGTCGCATTTCAGGTCATTGTCCAAGATCTCATGATTAGAATGCCCAGAAGCAAACATTGACTTCAGTTAATGTCAGTAAATCCATACAAAAGATAAAATCAGAAATGATAAGAGACAGGGGTGGGGTCCAGAGTGTCTACTAAATGAATAAGGCTAGAAGAGAGCACATCATCAGAAACATTTGGAGTTTAAATTAGAAAATAGTGCAGGAGTTCTGATTCTTCCAATGAGACTCAAGACTCCAAAGGATATGGGTTATGCAGGATTAAAAAAAAAAAAAAGAAACTTAAGAGAAGGATTGGCTGGCCGAGAAAGGAGGCAGTCCCAAGGAGCCATGGAAGAAGGTACATTTTGTGAAGTGAATTTAAACAACTGACACTTACCTGTTCTCTCATAAGTCCTGTTCGATGTGTTTCTTTGTTGATTACTCTCCTTCTGTATTTGCTTAGTTTCACTTTAGTTTTTACACTTTGATAGCAGTCTTCCTCTAGGCAGTTTTTGCTGCTACCAAAATATCTAAGTCTTATATATAGAGAAAGGCATTATAATTCAAGCAAGAGAAGGTCAGCATTACCAACTCATAACTCAAGAAAGAAATTCACCCATATTTTATTTAGGGCAGTGGAAAAAAGCCTCGGGAAACAGAGGGTGTAATTACAGGTACTAAATACTGACAATCTTTGGCCTGATTTGGGACTTTCTTCTGGGCACTCAGTGGAATTTTTAACCCAGGAGCTTGCTGATGACATGGCGAATCTCCTTGGTTTTAATACTGTATATGATTGGGTTAAGCATGGGAGGCACAAAGAGGTAGACATTGGCCATCAGAAGGTGGACAGCAGGTGGAGCATGCTTCCCAAAGCGGTGAACCAAGGACAGCCCCATCATGGGCACAAAGAATACCAGCACAGCACAGAGGTGTGAGGTGCATGTTTGGAAGGCTTGGAGCCGCTCCTCTTTGGAGGCCAGTCTTGCCACTGTGTGCAGGATGACCCCGTAGGACAGTGCAATGAGCACCAGGTCCAGCATCACAGTAAAGACCACCAATGACAGCCCGTACAGGTTGTTGAAGGTGGTGTCTGTGCAGGCCAAGTGTATCACCTCCTGGTGCAGGCAGAAAGAGTGGGAGAGGACTTGAGTGCCACAATAAGGAAAAGCCTTCAGGAGGAGAACAATGGGAAGGAGGGCCAGGGGGCCCCGCAGAATGACAATGAGGCCTGCCCTGACCACTCGCTGGCCAGTGATAATGACCATGTACCTCAGGGGATAACAGATGGCCACAAATCGATCAAAGGACATGACAAGGAGCACTGAAGACTCCATGAAGGAAAATGAGTGGATACAGAACATCTGGATTTGGCAGGCTCCAAAGTAGATGCCATGGGATTTGAACCAAAAGATTCCCACAGTAGTGGGCAAGGTGGACACCGACAAACCCAGGTCAGTGAAGGCCAGAAAGGAGAGTAGATAGTACATGGGTGTGTGCAAGTGAGGGTTGGTCTTAATAATGATCAGGATGAAGCAGTTGCCTGAGATGGCCACGAGGTACATAAGGAAAAAGAAGATGAAGATCCAGTGCTCGATGGTTTCCAATCCGGGAAAGCCAGTGAGGTAGAGCATGGGGCTGAACTGTGTGAGGTTGGACAGGAGCACGATGTGAGGATGGAGGGGATACTGGGCTGGCATTCTCCAGGGGCTGAGCTGAGAATAAATGGAAATTCTGGTTATTAATTCTTCAGCTTCACAAACACATCATCATAAACAGATAATGACCATCATAAGCTTTGATATCCTCTACTTCACTGTTATCACTTATAACACCAAACTATCTGATTAAAACTTTCTTTGAATATAACAGATTTTCTCTACATTTACATTTCTTCTCAGTCTTCTTTCCTGACTTCTCTTCATTTATCAATGCTGAAATATAGCTGCTTTTATCCTTGGAAATTTTCTGGCCTTACTCTATTATTCCTCCTCTTACATCATCATTTCCATAATTATTTACCATTCTTAAGCTGATGAATGTCAAATACAAAACTGTAATTCTCTTCTTCTCTATATATCTAGCGGTAGGCTGAGCATCTGCATGTAGGTGTTTCACTGTTTTTTCAAAAGCATGTTGAAAATTTTAATTATAGTCACCTCCCCCAACAGGGTTTTCATCTATTCATTTTCATTGACTCAGTAGTAGAAATGTGGACTTCAGAAATAAGTTGAAGAAGAGATACATGTTTGAGAGATATTAGTATATAGGCAGGATACAGAAACCTAAAATGTTAGTGTAAGGAGAAGCTTCTGGTATTAACTGTACAAATCTGATATTTAGAGTTGGAGAAGAAAAGACTCCACTGAAAGAGACTGTGGGGAAAATGCCAGTCAGAATAAAATCAGAAGAATGTGATCTTGTATCAGTTTTAAGAGGGATTAATTATATATGATGTTACCAAGGGGTCAGGGTTATAAGGACTGAGAACTGACTAAAGGATTGAGCAATGTGGAAGTTACAGCTGACCTTGAGAAGAACAGTTTCAGAGGAGTGGTGATGGTGGTTTAGTCACTAAGTCGTGTCCGACTCTTGCGACCCCATGGACTGTAGCCTGCCAGGCTCCTCTGTCCATGGGATTTTTCCAGGCAAGAATACTTGGGAATAAAACCATCCCTGCCTACTCCAGAAGGACTATGACCTTGTCAATATTGCTACTTCCCTCTGCTGTGAGCATGTCTGCTTCTGATCCTGAACAATCACAGTTCTCAATTATTTTCCACAGGACCACTTGAGTGGACAGCTGCACAGTTATCAATAAAGCAGTTCTTAGGGAGGAAGATATCTTCAGAAGATAAAGAGGAAAAAAATAGGAAGAGAAAGAAAATAGGTGTACAAGAGCAATATAGTAGGATTCCAGGCAGTGACAAAAGAATATTTGAGGTTTGTAAGTTCAACGTCGGGCCAGTAAGTGCTTTTAGATATGTTCTTAATCACTACACATCTGATTCCAAAGTGAGCGGTCCTAACAGGATGTGTTAGTAATATTCCATCATTGCTCAGTCCTTTCTTCCATTGGCATCTTTTCAAATTCATCTTTTATCTCCCACAGTTAACAAGCCCATGTTGCTTTTTTTTTTTTTTTTTTACAATTCCCCATATGTGTTTTCTGTTTTGTTTCTAATCTTTATATTGCTTTGTATTTTACTTTCCTAACAGAAAGCACCTTGTTTTTTTGACCAGTGAATATTTGCTGATCCTTTAAGACAGTACAGATATCATTCCTCTGACAAATGTCTCTTCACTTTCATGTGTAGTCTTTAGGCAAATCCCTCTCTGTATGCACGTAGTTCCTTTGCTATAGCACCATTAAAGTTGCAAATGCATAGATATACATCTTACACATTTTATATATATTTATTTGTTTATAAGGGCTTTCCAGGTGGCTCAGTGGTGAAGAATCTGCCTGTCAATGCAGACGCAGGTTCAATTCCTGGAATGGGAATATCCCCTGGAGAAGGAAATGGCAACCCACTCCAGTATTCTAACCTGGGAAAACCCATGGACAGAGGAACCTGGCAGGCTACAGTACAAGGGGTTGCAAAGAGTCGGACACAAATGAAGCAATTTTGTGTAGCATAGCATAGAATACAGTCTCTATATATGTGTGTGTTTTTATAACCTGATTTTTATCCACTTAAAAAAAAAATTCAAATAGACCACTGGGACCCACTGCAGTGTCTAACACAAGGGGACACCACTCTGTTTTTATGTGAAAAACTAAGCCAGTGCTTACCTCTTGTCCTGATTAGCTGTGTCTAGAGTTTGGGGTTGAGTCTTGTTTTCACAGACTTTAGAATAAGTCTAAAGATCTGGGGGAAATGAAAATTTTATATGCAGACCATGATGGGGCTGGGATTATTCTTCCTGGAAAGGAAGTTCCAATGAGTTTTCCCTAAAATTAAAGATTGTTCTCTGTTATGACACCAACAGAGTCCATTTGTCAGTACATAGTCATGGCTCACAGTAATCCATTTTAAATATTCACAACAAAAGAGATATAGGAGAGACCTAAAGAGGAAATTCATGAAAACAGTGATATTCACTATGAAGTGAGCAATTAGATCTCTACCTCATTGTATGTTCTAAATATTCATGTTTCAACTCAATATATTCTATTTAAAAAAATAAATTAGTGGTGGAGACTGCTGCTCCTTATGTGTAGGAGAAGATGTAGATGCAGCCATGCCTAAGCACAAGGATGTAGATCAGACATCTCACCTTTGAACGAGGAAGAACCTTCCCACAGTTGTCAAACTCTTGTCAATATACCTCTTATGATTGGGGTAGCAGAGGACTATGAAAGAGGGAGGGTGGATCCCAGGTGCTGGGGAAGTCACAGGGGGTTTCTGTACCAATACACAAAGGCTGAGGCAGGACCTTCTCTGCTTTGATTGATCTGGGACATAAAGTGCACTTAATATGTGTGTTGTTAAATAAATGGTAATTTGATGGATAAGAGGAAAAGGGAAGGCTATATGTGCCAGCCAGCTCACCAGAGAGGTGTCTGTGGAGACTAAAGGGGTTGTGACATCCTGAAGGCATTTGGAGGCTGATTCCAGACAGGAGCCAGGAAGGAACTGGCCTGCCCATGGAGACCATGGTCAGGAGGAGAGAGGCAGCCTTCTCTCCAATCCAAGTAATATGATAGTGCAGATGGTCACCCCCACTTCTCTAGGGGGAGCAAGACCTGATCTCCTCTCTGGTTCTGGGTCTGTTCAAACACACTGAATATCAGAAGTGGAAGAGCTTCTGTGAGAGCCTGGATTCCAAGACTTCATTTTGCATTTGAAAAAAATTAAGCAAGGTCCAACATAGAGAATATGTCTGTCTAAAGTCTTTTAAGTGTTAGGAGAGGAGCTGGAACTCAGACTATCTCCTTTCAGGATCACTGCTTTCTTGGAAATCTCTACATTCCCTTCTCCTTGTATTTTCTTCCTTTCTTCTCCTATTACCCACTAATACCCACCCCTGAAACCCTGGCACAGAACAGCAGTGGAGACTCACCAGCAGCTGCTAACTTTTAAAAAGAGAAGCCAAGTCATCAGTACTGAAAAAGGATGAGGGTAGATAGGATGGCACCAGTGTCACTGAGGGGCATCAGGCTGGGTCTGTCATGGAAGAATTTATCCTCCTCAACTTCTGTGCATGTGAAACACCAGGGCTCCACCTGGGAGAAACTGAGGGCAAACAAAGAGTCCCCAGGGCTGGATGCCCATGGGCAGGAGCTGTCATGACTGTCCTCTCCCTTGCCTTCGTTCTTCGCTCCTCCCATGGGCTCACCTGAGGCTGGAGAGCCCTACATTTATAGGATTCAGTCTCTAGGCTTTAGTTCCAGACATCTGCTGCAGAAAACCCTCTTTAGGTTACAAAACTGAATGTGTTCTTTGGAAAATTTGAGTAATGCAAAGATGGAGAAATGCACAACAATAAGTTATATATAATATGTTTTTCTATGGGTATATTTTAAAGCTTTTATCCAGCAGGTGTTTTTAAATATATATTTTTAATTTTTTCACTTAATATAGTGTTGAAAATGGTTTTCTAAGTATTTAAATATTATTTTTAAAAAAGCAACAATAACTTATCAAATGAAAATGCCAAAATCTATGTAATATTCTTCCTAGATATCTGGAATGCTTATAGTTTTTCATTATTATGAATAATAATACAACTAATTTGTAATATTAATATATCTGTTATTTCAGCAATATTTATTGAGCCCTAAGGTAGATATTAGCAGTAGCAAGGTAGATATTGAAGTTAGCTCTGTGACCAAACAGGATAACAAATATTTGTCCATAAGAAGCTTGCATCCTAAAACCTTTATTTTCCATTTACAATTACTTGATTAAAATAGAATTGCAAGTGTGGTATTTCTGAGACACACTGTATGAATATTTTTAAGTCTTTTGATGTATTTTGCTCTCTACAGAAAACAAATCAGGTTATGCTTTCACATCAGTGTATGAAAATCTCTCTTTCACGATGTACTAGTCAGCACAGATCTTGATTATTAACTATTTTTTTCTATATTTGATTATTAACAAGATGTTAATATATTAATTTGCATTTTAAATTCCAGTAAGGTAAACCTTTTCAAATATGTTATTATCTATATGAATTTCCTAATGTTGAAAACAAGGAAATTTAGATGTTAGTGGCTTATTTGCTAGTAAGTGGCAGGAATGGTACTCCAACTCTAATCTCAATCTGAACCCTATTTTATTTATGCTTCATTATACCCATAGGATTTATACAGTAAATTTCCACTCAATATGGTAAAGAGCATTCTGAATCTCAGAGTTGCTATTCAAAAGTGTGTTCTATGCTGTGAATTTCAAATAAAGTTGAGTGGAACCTGTCTCTGAGCTCTGAGATTCAAACACTCCTTCCCACCCTCACCACCCACCGACACAAAAGATAGCACACAAACACTTTCATTTCCAGTTTTAGAATCTGTTTTTTTTTTTTTAATTTCACTTTGAATGTTATTTTTTTTTCCAGAAGAAAATGCTTCAGTTGTAAAATAAAGAGGATGATATAATGATCACTTGACTAAATGTTAATGTTTTAACATTTTGCCTATTTGCCTCAGATTTTTTTCCAGACAGAATTGACACCGTTCATCGTTCATGTAACATTTTTCACTTCAGTTTGTTTTCCTTTTTCCCCAAGAGGAGATTTCCAGAGTTCCTATTTATCATTTTCAACATGGTTTTTAATACCTTAATGCACATATATACACACACAGACACATCAGAGACATGGCTTTGCATACTTAAAATGCTCTATAAAAGTTATAATGTAAATATGTATTTGCATTATGATTTATTCATGTTTATCATTTTGCTAAAGTTCGTTGGTTTTAATAGTGTATAGTAGTATATATTAATTTATTAGTCTATTTACTTTCACCTGTTTTTTCTTTTATTGATGGATAGCTAGGTTATTTTCATTGTTTAAAAATGGAGCAGCAGTAACATTCTTGTACATATTTCCTTGCACAAGAGGTAAGAACATTTGGATAAAAGTCAGTAGCTGTATCATAAAGCAGGTGCATCTTTCACCTCTAATAGATATTCCCAAATAGATCTGCATAGATTGCACTAATCTACACTGACCATAAACTATGAATCATTACTTCACAACTGCACAAATATTTGGTATTATCAGGCTTTTACCATTTTTGCTATTTTTATTGGTAAAATATGGTATCTCTTTGTTATTTATTTTGTTTTCAAATTTTATAGTGAAAATAAAAGGGTTTTCATATCTCTATTGGCACATTATTTTCCTCATTTCAGCATTGTTCAATCTCATTTAGATTTTCTTTTTTTTTTTTAATTTTTACTAACTTACAGACTCTTTAGGAGTTCTGGATATTAAATTACAGTTACTCAAAGATATATATTATAAATGTCATCTCTTAGCCTGTGGCTATCATTGTTTCTGTTTTTTGGTATCTTCCGTCTTACAACAGTAAAACTACCTATTTATCTGTCTATCTATCTACCTATTTGTCCATGTGTCTCTTCATTCTTCTGTGTGTCTTTCAACATTCATGTCTTTAATTGAATGTGTTTTTTTGTGTACTCAACAATAATGATAAAATTTTATTTTCCATTAAAAAATAAAAGTGAAAGTCACTCAGTCGTGTTTGACTCTTTGTGACCCCATGGACTATACAGTCCATGGAATTCTCCAGGCCAGAATACTAGAGTGGGTAGCCTTTCCCTTCTCCAGAGGGTCTTCCCAACCCAGGGATCGAACCCAAGTCTTCCACACTGCATGTGGATTCTTTACTAGCTGAGCCACAAGGGAAGCCCTTTATTTTCCATATGGATAACCAATTAGGTTAGCACTATTTCTTGAATAAGCCAATCTTTTTCAACTATTTCAATGTTACTTCTTTTAAATATTATTATATCTATGAGTCTGTGCCTTTTTATTATTTTCTGTTTATGTATGTAATTCCACACAAGCACTACACTACAACATGCTATAGCTTTGCAAAAACTCTCTGAGTCTCTTAAGGGTTGCTCTCATTCACAGTTTATTTTTAAATTGCTGTGGTTATCTTTGGCTATTTTCACTGTCATATGAATTTCAGGATCACCTATCAAGTTCTACAGAATGATCAGTTGGAATTTCTCTTAGAAGTAGATTGATTTGCAGGTTAATTTTGAATAAATTGACATATTAAATAAAATAATGAATCTTCTTAATCATTAAGAAAATATTTCTCTCTACTTATGCCTGTATATTTTGTTTCAATGACATAGTCACAGAAAACTTGTTCATTTTTCGTTAAATTTATTCTTAAATATCTTATGCTTTTGTCTATTTTTCAACTTTTTAGTTTTGTTGTTTAGTCACTCAGTCATGTCCAGCTCTTTGTGACACCATGGACTATAGCCCACCAGGCTCCTCTGTCCATGGGATTTCCCAGGCAAGAATACTGGAGTGGGTTGCCATTTCCTTCTCCAGGGGATCTTCCAGAACCAGGGATCAAACCTGGGTGTCCTGCATTGCAGGCAGATCCTTTACTTGAGCTACAAGGGAAGACTCTTAGTTTATTATTAGAAAAACTATTTATCAGATACCATATCTGGAAGAAGTGTTGTCTTCCATCAAGATTCAAGAAATATGGTAGCCAAAGGATGCCTAGATCCTGGACAACCAGAAACTAAAATAACCAGGACCATAATATGAATTGGGAACACTGGGGAGTCCAGTAGGTTACAGTGGTGTCTGATGTGTCTAACCCTACCAGGGTTATTTGTTTATTTTATGGCACTCAGGTCTCTCTTTGTTGTCTGAGCAAGAACATGAGTTGGCACAGGACTATGATGGCTTCAGGACTGTACAAAGAGGTCACTTTCACCCCTATTCTCTATCTCTTCATACACATATTCTAAATATATAGACTAGTTTCTATTTTAAATCACCAGCAACACTATCTGCTACTAGCATCTCTCCTCTTATTTTGATCAAACATACAGAAAAACAAACAAACACAAAATTTGAATCAGAAACCATTTTATCAAATACCAACCATTTGTATACCACTTTAAGATATTCTCTCAGATTGTGTATCAGCTAAGGAAAGAGATAGGGGGAGGCTAGAACACAGAGGCAAGGAAAGTTGCCTTGTGTAGAGGCAGGGATATGGCTGTTCAGAGCCTGGGAACATCTAAATTCCTAAGTCCATAATACGAAAGAGAGAATTGCTGAGTTGATTAAACTGACTCAACAAGTTTTCTGTTGGATGCTAGATCAGGCAGGAGGAGTAGTAAATCACATTTTTACAAGGTGTTTCATGCTCCAAACCTGTGAAGAACAACTCTTGGGAGGACTTCCTGTTCATTGTAATTTTGATCTGTGGCAGAGGAGGCTTCAAGGACCATGAGCCCAAACAAAGCACAACAAGGAAAAAGATGGGGAACCTCTTGTATGGATGCCCTGAAAGAGTTTCCTTGGGATTTCTGGATGTGAAGATGGAAAATTTCCTTGGAAAATAAGAGGCATTCTCTTTCTTTGCTTTGAATCTCTCTTTGAATGTGTTAGTCACTCAGTTGTGTCTGACTCTTTGCGACCCCATGGACTCCCATCAGGCTCCTCTGTTTATGGAATTCTCCAGCCCAGAATACTGGAGTGGGTAGCCTTTCCCTTCTCCAGGGGTCTTCCCAACCCCGGGATCGAACCCAAGTCTTCCACATTGCAGGAAGATTCTTTACCACCTGACCCACCAGAGAAGCCCTGAATCTCACTTTATGCATATATTAATATATTGAGGAATGCATTTAAATAATTACTCCTTGAGTATCTATTATGAGACAATTGTTGCATTTATGGAAATTTACTGATAAACAAGGCATGAATAATCCTTCTGCTGGTGGTGCTGCTGCTAAGTCACTTCAGTCATGTCCGACTCTGTGTGACCCCACAGATGGCAGCCCACCAGGCTACCCCATCTCTGGGATTCTCCAGGCAAGAACACTGGAGTAGGTTGCTATTTCCTTCTCCAATGCATGAAAGTGAAAAGTGAAAGTGAAGCTGCTCAGTCGTGTCTGACTCTTAGCGACCCCATGGACTGCAGCCTACCAAGCTCCTCCCATAGGATTTTCCAGGCAAGAGTACTGGAGTGGGTTGCCATTGCCTTCTCCCATAATCCTTCTAAAGAGCTTAATTTAGGAATCTAGTGTGAAGGACCTAGAAAGAAACTAAACTAAGACACAGAAGAGTCCATTACTATGAAACAAATGTTACAACTGGAAAACCCAGGGTTCTGAAGGAAAAGATAGATGGAGAATCTGCTCTAGCTTTGGAGAGAGAACCTGCCATGAAAATGTCCATGAGAAAGCACCCTTTGCACTGAGACTCCAACATGAATTTTGTTTAGTCACAGTAGGGACAATCTTCTCTGCCAATTTTAGCTTCACAACCTCTTGAGCAGTGGAATTATGACTTAGACTTGTCTGTGATAATTTCTTTCATTGGAGCTTTATTGCATTTCAGGTCATTAAACAAGATCTCACAACTAGAAGGCCCAGAAGCAAACATAGTCAGCAAATCCATAGGAAAGATAAAATCAGAGATGAGAAGAGACATGGGTGGGGTCCAGGGTGTCTATTAGATGAACAAAGCCAGAGGGAGCACATCATGAGAAACATTTACAGGGGTTCAACCTGAATGAGCCATTAGGAAAGGGTGCGGGAGTTCTGATTCTTCCACTGTCATTCCAGAATGCGAAGGATATGCTTATTCAGAATAGGAACTGAAGGGTAATACGTTGCCCAGGCAGAGAAGAAGGAAACAGTCCCAAGGAACCATGAAAGGAGGTATGTTACTCAAGTGAATTCAAACAACTGACATGTATCTGTGCTTTGCTAGTTTCTGTTCTGGTTGCTTTTTAGTTTATTGCTCCTTTTAAGTTTTTATTCAGTTTTCTTTAGTTTTAGTTTTTGCACAAGGCTCAAGAGGGTCTTCCTTGGGGCAATTTTTGATGTTACCAAAACATCTAGGTCTTATATATACATAGAAGACCATTATAATTTAAGCAAGAGAAAGTCAGCATTGCTAACTCATAATTCAAGAGAGAAATTAATCCATACTTAATTTAGGGAAGTGAGTAAAAATCTTGGGAAACATAATTGGTACTAAGTGCTGTAAATCTTTGGTCTGATTTGAGACCTTCTTCAGGGCACCCAGTGGAATTTTTAGGCTCATGACTCAACATTGGCCTTTCTAAGACCCAGGAACTTGCTGATGGCCTGGCGGATCTCCTTGGTTTTAATACTGTATATGATTGGATTAAGCATGGGAGGCACAAAGAGGTAGACATTAGCCATAAAAAGGTGGACAGCAAGTGGGGCATGTTTCCCAAAGCGATGTATCAGGGACAGTCCCACCATGGGCACAAAGAATACCAGCACAGCACAGAGGTGTGAGGTGCATGTTTGGAAGGCTCGAAGCCGCTCCTCTTTGGAGGCCAGTCTTGCCACTGTGTGCAGGATGACCCCGTAGGACAGTGCAATGAGCACCAGGTCCAGCACCACAGTTGACATCACCAGTATCAGCCCATACAGGTTGTTGAAGGTGGTGTCTGTGCAGGCCAAGTGTATCACCTCCTGGTGCAGGCAGAAAGAGTGGGAGAGGACTCTAGACCCACAGTAAGGAAAAGTCTTCAGGAGAAAAACAATGGGTACAGTGGCTATAGGGCCCCGCAGGATGACAACCAGGCCTGCCCTGACCACTCGCTGGCCAGTGATAATGACTGAGTACCTCAGGGGATAACAGATGGCCACAAACCGATCAAAGGACATGACAAGGAGCACTGAAGACTCCATGAAGGAAAACGAGTGGATACAGAACATCTGGATTTGGCAGGCTCCAAAGTAGATGCCATGGGATTTGAACCAAAAGATTCCCACAGTAGTGGGCAAGGTGGATACCGACAGGCCCAGGTCAGTGAAGGCCAGAAAGGAGAGTAGATAGTACATGGCTGTGTGCAAGCGAGGGCTGGTCTTAATAATGATCAGAATGAAGCAGTTGCCTGAGATGGCCACGAGGTACATAAGGAAAAAGAAGATGAAGATCCAGTGCTCGATGGTTTCCAATCCGGGAAAGCCAGTGAGGTAGAGCATGGGGCTGAACTGCGTGAGGTTGGACAGGAGCACGATGTGAGGATGGAGGGGATACTGGGCTGGCATTCTTCAGGGGCTGAGCTGAGAATAAATGGAAGTTCTGGTTATTAATTCTTCAGTTTCATAAACATGCACACCATTATAAGCAGAATCATGACCATCATCAGCTTTAGTATCTTCTACTTCAGTATTCTTTCCACCATCCAACTACCTGATTGAAACTTCCTTTGAAAGTACCACACCTTCATCAGTTTTTCTCTGTATTTTTATTTCTTCTCAATCTTCTTGGCTGGCCTCTTTTAATTGATGAGCCCTTAAATATGATCATCCTCAATCTCAACAATTTTGTGTCCATGCTGTATCTTTTCTTCCTCAAACAACATCATCCTCAGGACTTTACTTAAGATCTTTATGTTGACAAATATCAAATATTTATAATTCTCTTCTTTTAGTTTGCAGACTCATATATCTTACAGTAGGCTAAGATTCTGCATCTAGGAACTTCATAGTTATTTTAAAAACATGTCAAAATTTAACTTATAGTCAATTCCACCAACAAGCTTTTCATGTATTCATTTTCACTAACTCAGTAGTAGAACTAAGTTGAAGAAGAGATATATATTTAGGAGTTATTAGTATACAGAGGAGGAAACCAAAGAAGTGAGGATAGAGAGAAGTTTCTAGTTTTGAGTCCTAGGCAAAACTGAAATTTAGAGTTGGAGAAGAAAAGGCTCCACTAAAAGTGAAGGAGGAACATAAAAGCCAGATAGAAAGCAAATGAACAGGAGACTGTGGTCTTGTATGAAGTTTCAAGAGGTATTAATCATTCATACATGATGTTACCAAGGGGTCATGTTCACAAGGACTGGGACATTACTAAAGGACCGAGCAATGTGGAGGTTACAGCTGACCTTGAGAAGAGAAGTTTCAGAGGAGGGGTTGGGAATAAAATCACCCTCACATACTCCATAAAGACTATGACCTTGTTGATATTCCTACTTCCTTCTGCTGTAGTTGAAGCTGCTTCTGGGCTTGAATGATCACAGTTCCCAGGTATTTTCCACAGGGTGACTTGAAGTGGACAGCCATGTAGTATCAATAAAGCAGTTCTTAGGGGAAAAGTGTGTCTAGGTGTTTCTGAGCTCAAGGGGAAGAGACAGAGAACAGGAAGATGAGAGCAATGTAGTAGGAAGCAGGCAGTGATGAAGGCACATTTGAGCTTCATGAGTCCAGAGTGGAACCAGCCAGTGCTTTGGTGTGTTTTTCATCACTGCACCACCTAGATCCAAAGGGGGGCGTCCTAGTACGGTGCACTACTCTGTCTCTACCCAGCCATTTTCTGCTTTGATGTCCTTCTAAATTCATCTTCTTTCTGCTATAGTCAACAAGCCCATATTGGTTTTTTCCTACAGTTCCCCATATGTGCATTTCTTGCTTCTATTCTTTATATTGCTTTATAGCTTGCTTTTCTAACAGAAACCACTCTTGCTTTTTCCACCAGTGAACATTTGCTGATCCTTTACGATAGCACAAATATTTCCTCTAACAAACCTCTCTTGAATTCTCTGTGTAGAGCTAGGCAAATTCTTCTCTGTACTCCCTTAATACATTTGCTGCAGTACTACTGGAGTGTAAAAGCACACACATATATCTTAAATATGTATATATAATATATATATATAAAATGTGTAATATACATACACATACATATATACTTACATATAGTAAGTACTAATATTAAGTATATATAAATAGAAATATGTATAAATATAAATAACATATATAATGTATTTACCTATATACACTATTTCTATAATGTAATATGATATATAATATAATATTTGTTCTCTGTATACATATATGTTTTATATAGTAGTATACCGTTGTTCTTTTATATAAGAATCTATAAAAGTATAAGTCAACATAAATGTATGCTTAAACATATATTCTTACATATGTTTATCTTATATACAATGTATATATTACTTGTACATTATATATAGTTTTTTTATATGTGTTTATAACTTATGATTTTAACCCATTTTTTTGCACCAACTAGACCCTTGGAGCCCAATGCATTGTATAATGCATAGTGGGCACCTCTCTGTTTTTGCATGAAAAAATTAAGTAAATGAGTGACCAAGAGCTTATCTCTTCTCCTGATTAGTTGTGCCTGGAGTTTAGAATTAAATCTTGTTTTCACTTCATAATAGGCAAGACAAGGAGTGTGATCTGAGGGAAATGAAAATTTTATAGAGAAATCATGATGGGGCTAAGATTACTTTCCCTGGAAAGGAAGTTCTAGTGAGTTTCTCCAGGAAATCAAAGATTATTCTCTATACTAAGGGACCAAGAGATGTATTTCCACTTCTACTAGGAAAACAGAAGTCTACTTGACAGCACATAGTCATGGCTAGTGGCAATCCTTTTACAGTATTCATAGCACAAGAGATACAGGTGAGCCTAAAGAGGAAATTCCTGAAAAGAGAGATTTTCACTATGCAGTGTGTGGCTAGACATCTATCTCTTCTATATGTTCTAAATATTCTTCTGTTTCAATTTGATATACTCTATTTTAAAAAATGAGCTCGTGCTGGAGACTGCTGTTTCTTATGCATAGGAGAAGATGCAGATGGAACCAACCCTGAGCACAAGGATATGGATCAAACACCTTGCCCTTGAACCAAGGAGAACCTTCCCACAGTGGTCAAATTTCCTGTCAGCACACCTCTTGTGGCTGGAGTGGCAGAGGGCTGTGAAGGAGAGAGAGTGTATCCTGGGTGCTGGGGAAGTCACAGGGATGCCTGTATTATTAGTACAGGGCAGGAGCTTCTATGCTTAACTGGTCTGGCACAAGAAATGCACTTAATATGTGTGCTGTTAAGTGAATAGCTGTTTGATGGATAAGAGGAAAAGGGAAGGCTATATGTAACAGACAGCTTTATCAGAGAAGAGTCTATGGAGACCTGAGGGCTTGTGACATCTTGATGGCATTTGGAGGCTGATTCCAGATAGGAGCCAGGAAGGAACTGGCCTGGCCATGGAGACCATGGTCAGGAGAAGAGAAGCAGCTCTCTCTCTGACGCAAGAAACATGATAGTGCAGATGGTCATCCCCACTTCTCCAGAGTGAGCAAGCCCTGACACCTTCTCTGACTCTGGTTCTACACAAACACACTGAATATCAGAAGTGAAAGAGCTTCTGTTACAGCCTGGATCCCCAAATTTCATTTTGCAAATGAAAAAACTAAGCAAGGTCCAACATAGGGAATAAACCTGTCTAAAGTCATTTAAGTGTTAGGAGAGGAGTGAGGATGAGAACTCAGACCACATCCTTCCAGGGTCATTGCTTTCTTGGAAATCTCTACATTCCCTTCTCCCTGTATTTTCTCCCTTTCTTCTCCTATGACCCCCTAATACCCACCCATGAGACCCTGGCACAGGACAGCAGTGGAGACTCACCAGCAGCTGCTAACTTTTAAAAAGAGAAGCCAGGTCATTTGTACTGAAAAAGGATGAGGGTAGGCAGGATGGCATCAGTGTCACTGAGGGGCATCAGGCTGGGTCTGTCATGGAAGAATTTATCCTGCTCCTTCCTCTGTGTGTGTGAAACACCAAGGCTCCACCTGGGAGAAGCTGAGGAGAAACAAACAGTCCCCAGGGCTGGGGGCCCATGGGCAGGAGTCGTCATGACTCTCCTCTCCTTCGCCTTTATTCTTCACTCCTTCCATGGACTCACCTGAGGGTGGAGTCAGTCTTTATAGGAGTCAGTCTCCAGGCTTCGGCTGCTGACAGGTATTGCTGCAGGAAGCCTGGTGCTGTTTTACTTTACCCACTGATTCTGCTTTATGAGGAAACCAATCGCAGTCACCTGCCACCTCATTTATTCCGTTCCTTTGTTCATTAGAATAAACCCACATTTTGCTGGAGTGGTTGTATATGATATATGAAGATTACCCATGCAGCTTCCGCATCAGTTATAAATTGCTCATCTTTCTTGCAGGGCCACCCCTACCCCTGCCTCAAAGTTCTTGCACTCTTACACTTATTTTTCTACCAATCTCTGTGTTTCCTTTTACATGATCATTAACTTGCCCTTTACTCTACCATGGACAGTGTCTCTGAGTATAGTAGCCAGTCAGAAAACCTTTTACATTTATTCCTACCCAAATACCTGTCCAGGCCAGTGTCTCAGGCTTTTCCAAGGCTCTCTATTCAGGAATAAAATATATGATAAAATCTTTATGACTCTTTTCAAGACAGAATTTCAAAAGGTGCAATGAAAAAATATTAAATAAACTCAACTTCATCAATATTAATATCTGCTCTGCTCTTCAAAAAACTATTGAAATAAAAAGTCAATTCAGAGATTGGGCAGATATTTTTTACAATATACACACTTGAAAAAGAACTTGCCTCCAGATTATGTAAATGACTCTTACAACTCAAAAAAAAAGTTTAAAAATCCAATAAAGTAGACAAATCTTTAATTTTCACAAAAGAAGATAGTTTACTGGCTGAGAGGCTTATGAAAACATAATCGAATTATTCATCATTCAGTTCAGTTCAGTCGCTTAGTTGTGTCTGACCCTTTGCAATCCCATGAATTGCAGCATGCCAGGCCTCACTGTCTACCACCAACTCCAGGAGTTCACTCAAACTCACGTCCATTGAGTTGGTGATGCCATCCAGCCATCTCATCCTCTTTTGTCCCCTTTTCCTCCTGCCCCCAATCCCTCCCAGCATCAGGGTCTTTTCCAATGAGTCAACTCTTCGCATGAGGTGGCCAAAGTACTGGAGTTTCAGCTTTAGCATCAGTCCTTCCAAAGAACACCCAGATCTGATCTCCTTTAGAATGGACTGGTTGGATCTCCTTGCAGTCCAGGGGACTCTCAAGAGTCTTCTCCAACACCAGAGCTCAAAAGCATCAATTCTTTGGCGCTCAACCTTCTTCACAGTCCAACTCTCACATCCATACATGACTACTGGAAAAACCATAGCCTTATTCATCATTAAGGAACTACAAATTAAAACCACCATAAAATGCTACTCTTTTCACACCAGAGCACTACAATTGAAACAACAGAAAATGACTCAGTGTGTTGTTATAGACATGGAGCACCTGGAATTCTCATGTGTTGATTGCAGGAGAGTGGAATTCTTTCATAACTGGAGAAATACTCAAGAGTTGAGATATCGAAGCATGGCATATTTGTATAAATCTCCCAAGGTCTCATAGAAAGGGTCAGAATCTGAATAAGAACTCAACTCTTTACAAAAATGCAAGTCAGTGATGTATTAGACAAAGTCTTAATTTTTCAGTCCTTCATATTATCTATTGGAAATGACTTTTCAGACTACTTTATTATTTTGTGCTTTTCTATATTGCACTTCAAAGGTCATGTTTATTTGCAAATTGAAAGTGCATAGCAACTCTGCATGAAGCAAATCTATCAACACCATTTTTTCCCCACAGCATTTGTTCTTGTCTATGTCACATTTTGGTAATTCTATTTCACACTTTTATATTATTACTATATTTTCTATGGGGATCTGTGATCAATGATCATTGATGTTACTATTATAATTATTTTGGGCTGCTGCCAACCACTCTGATACAAGATGACAAGCTTTATCAGTAAATGTTCTGATAACAGCATTCTGACTGCTCCACCTACAGGCTGATTCTCCATCTCTCCCCCTCTCATTGAGCCTCCCTATTCTCTAAGTTTCAACAATATTGAAGTTAGATCTCAAATAATAAGCCTACAGTCATCACTAATTGTCTAAGCAAAAAGAAGAGTCACACATCTCTCACTTTAAATAAAAATCTAGAAAAGATTAACCTTAGTGAGAGAGGTATGTAAAAGCCAAGATAGGCTGAAGATAATCCTTTTGTGCCAAAAATTAGCCACTTTGTAAAAGAAAAGTTCTAGAAGGAAAGTAAAAGTGCTACTCCAGTGAACACATGAATGATGAGAAAGCAAAACAGCCTTATTGCTGATATGGAAAAAGTTTCCATGGACTAGATAGAAGATCAAATCAACTTTGACATTCCTTTAAGCTAAAACCAAATCCAGAGCAAGGCCTTAATTCACTTCAATTTCATCAAGGCTGAGAGAGGTGCTGCTACTGCTGCTAAGTCACTTCAATTGTGTCCAACTCTGTGCGACCCCATAGATAGCAGCCCACTAGGCTCCCCTGTACCTGGGATTCTCCAGGCAAGAATACTGGAGTGGGTTGCCATTTCCTTCTCCAATGCATGAAAGTGGAAAGTGAAAGTGAAGTCACTCAGTCGTGTCCGACTCTTACCGACCACATGGACTGCAGCCTACCAGGCTCCTCCGTCCATGGGAGTTTCCAGGCAAGAGTACTGGAATGGGGTGCCAGGAGGAAGCTACAAAAGAAAAGCTTGAAGCAAGCGGTGATTGGTTAATGAGGTTTAAATAAAGAAACCATTTCTATAACGTGAAAGTGCAAGATGAAGCAGCAAGTGCTGATGTAGAAGCTGCAGCAAGTTATTCAGAAGGTCTAGCTAAGACAATAAATGAAGGTGGCTACATAAAGCAACAGAGTTTCAGTGTAGATGAAACGGTCTTATTTTCAGTTCAGTTCAGTTCAGTTCAGTCACTCAGTTGTGTCCGACTCTTTGTGACCCCATGAATCAGCATGCCAGGCCTCCCTGTCCATCACCAACTCCTGGAGTTTATTCAGACTCATGTCCATTGAGTCGGTGATGTCATCCAGCCATCTTATCCTCTGTCATCCCCTTCTCCTCCTGCCCCAATCTCTCCCAGCATCAGGGTCTTTTCCAATGAGTCAACTGTTCACATGAGGTGGCCAAAGTATTTGAGTTTCAGCTTCAGCATCAGTCCTTCCAATGAACACCCAGGACTGATCTCCTTTAGGATGGACTGGTTGAATCTCCTTGCAGTCCAAGGGACCCTCAAGAGTCTTCTTCAACACCACAGTTTAAAAGCATCAATTCTTTGGTGCTCAGCTTTCTTCACAGTCCAATTCTCACATTCATACACGACCAGTGGAAAAACCATAGCCTTGACTAGACAGACCTTTGTTGGCAAAGTAATGTCTCTCTCTGCTTTTTAATATGCTATCTAGGTTGCTCATAACTATCCTTCCAAGGAGTAAGCGAGCATCTTTAATTTCATGGCTGCAATCACCATCTGCACTGATTTTGGAGCCCCCAAAATAAAGTCTGTGTTGCAAGAGGGTATCAGAGGACAAACACACTGAAACCATAATCACAGAAAACTAGCCAATCTGATCACATAGACCACAGCCTTGTCTAACTCAATGAAACTAAGCCATGCCATGTGGGGCCACCCAAGACGGACAGGTCATGGTGGAGAGGTCTGACAGAATGTGGTCCACTGGAGAAGGGAATGGCAAACCACTTCAGAATTCTTGCCTGGAGAACCCCATGAACAGTATGAAAAGGCAAAATGATAGAATACTGAAAGAGGAACTCCCCAGGTCGGTAGGTGCCCAATATGCTACTGGAGATCAGTGGAGAAATAACTCCAGACAGAATGATGGGATGGAGCCAAAGCAAAAACAATACCCAGCTGTGGATGTGACTGGCGATAGAAGCAAGGTCCAATGCTGTAAAGAGCAATATTGCATAGGAACCTGGAATGTTCGGTCCAGGAATCAAGGCAAATTGGAAGTGGTCAAACAGGAGATGTCAAGAGTGAACGTCGACATTCTAGGAATCAGGGAACTAAAATGGACTGGAATGGGTGAATTTAACTCAGATAACCATTATATCTACTACTGTGGGCAAGAATCCCTCAGAAGAAATGGAGTAGCCATCATGGTCAACAAAAGAGTCCTAAATGCAGTACTTGGATGCAATCTCAAAAACGACAGAATGATCTCGGTTCATTTCCAAGGCCTTATTTTGGAAGATGCTATTTAGGACATTAAAAATTTTTTTTTAAATTTTTTTTCTTACATTACTATTATTTGAAAGAAAACAAAAGTGATTTATTTAAAACATGACTGTTGATAGAAGAAGAGTTTAGATAAATTACTGTAGTATATTTATTAGAGTTTCAGACTGATTGTTTAAATTCTTTCCTTGTACCACACCATTGTTCCATTGTATAGGTTTTTTTGGTTTGGTTTTGTTTTAGTTATTTAGGACTTTTGTAGTTAGAGAGGAGAACTCAATGCCTGGCTTCAAAGTTTCAAAGGACAGACAGGCTGCCCCTCTTGTTAGGGGCTAATGCAGCTGGTGACTTAAGAGCTGAAGTCAGTGATTATTTCCTATCCCCAAACCCTAGGGACCTTAAGAATCATGATAAATATAATCCATCCCAACTTTCAGCAACCACTACCCTCATCAGTCATCAACATCAGTTCAAGACCCAACACCAACAAAAAGATTAGGACAAGCAAATAAAATCAAAACCAAAATATGTAATAAAGAAGATTGTTGGAAGTTCCTGGCTCAGTGTTTCATATGATGAATACTTTGAAAGAGAATTTACTCCCAATAATTTTTCTCTTTAGAAAGAATTCCAAAAATCCTGTTGAAAACATCTCTAGAGAAGCCATCTGCACAAAATGTTTTATTTGTTTATTTGGTTGGTTGTTTTCTGATTTTGATTTGATGTTGCTCAGGTTTTCCCTGAAAATCAGCTTGGAATCTCTGTGCATTTTTTTTGTCCCTTGTCCAGATGTGATCCAGAGCAGTCCAAGCCACACAAATCTTCCTTGCTTCTGTTCCATGGGATCCTGTAAACAAAGATGCTATCTCCTTCCTTGAGAACTTGAAGGAACATCTACAAATCCTTCTATTCTGCAGGGTGAGAAGTTCTACAGAAAGCTGAAGGCACTGGCAAGCTGAGACAGGTGAGGTACATGGTCATAGAATACTGGAAAGATGTGATAGGAAGTGAGGCTGAACAAGAACTGAAGTGTTCTGTGAACTGAAGAGAGAAATGTGTGCCACTAAAGAGCTGTAGAAAGGAAGGGTGGGGCTGGGGGAGCTTGAAAAAAACATTATCTAAAGCTCTAGATCATGTTATGATAATTCACTGGAATTGCACTGAGACACAAATTACTGAAGGAAATTTTCTATGGGTAACTTTTCTGGGGTAGAGAGGGTACCAAGGAGAAGGTTTCTGAATGATGGGAAAGATGCTGGGACTCTGAGGCTATCAGTATGGGGGCAGGATAGTGATGGATCAGCAGAAACAGATTCTGTTTTCCATAGTCTTGGATTTCATCCTTTCCTGCTTTCTTCTCCTCCTTTACTGTACCAGTCTTCACAATGATTTAGATAACACCTATGATGACTCTCATTTGCTGAGGGATTCCTGAGTACCAGTTTTTATTTTCTGATGGAGGGCAGAAATACCAAGACATTGTGAGTTCTTCAAATGTAAGTTTGGGGAAAATAACAGGGATGTTTTGCCAGATAGCAACATTAAAAATAAACTGATGAAATAGTTTACCCAAACAACTGTACAGAAGGAAAACAAAATTTCCCTTTAGCCTCTTCTATATTTCTGGCTGAATGCCCCTGTAATAAAAGACAGATAAAGAGGATGAAGGGCTTCCCTGGTAGCTCAGCTTGTAAAAAAATCCACCTGTAATGCTGGAGACCCCGGTTTGATTTCTGGGTCAAGAAGATCCCCTGGAGAAGGGGTAGACTACCCACTCCAGTATTTTTGGACTTAATTGGTGGCTCAGATGGTACAGAATTCACCTGAAATGAGGGAAACCTGGGTTCGATCCCTGGGTTGGAAAGGTCCCCTGGAGGAAGGCATGGCAACATACTCCAATATTCTAGCCTGAAGAATTCCCATGGACAGAGAAGCATAAGAGGCTACAGTCCATGGGGTCGCAGAGTCAGGCAGGACTGAGCGCCTAAGCATAGCGCAGTACAAAGAAGAGGAAAATAAAAGTTTAATAATATGTATGCCTCCTGTATATGAGGGAAATACTCAAGCAAACTGAGTAACTACTTGGAACAACACAAGACATAACTTTAAATACCATTTGAAGCTAAATAAAAAGAAAGATGTTGGCTGGTGGGGCTGCTAATGAGAGATTATCAGGAAAAGTACAGTGAACAAGGGTAAAGTTATACAGAGTTAGGGCCTAGTCTTCTCCATTGGTAAGAGTTTGCAGGGGTTTACTCATCCTTCTCTTCCTGGTAAGGGGAGCAAGACACATTTACAAATAAATTTCTTCTTTATACATGTAAATATCTCTTTCAGATAATTAACTTCTATTCAGTTATCAGAGATTTTCCTGTCTGCTGTTTCTTAAAATGAAGCAGTTATTCTTCTGCCTAAGAGGCATATTTGGGGGTGGCAGATTCTTTCCTCCTTCACATCAGTCAGTATGAACTTAAAAACCTTACAGGAAACTGCTGGCTTGTCAAAAAGAAAAACACTCTTTTATGCACCAAAAGGATCTTTCAACTTAATCCAGCCCTGAGACTGTTCCTACAGAGATGCTCCAAGCTGTGACAGTCTTTTTCAGAAAGTGCTTCCTGGCTAGTTTTTTTTTTTTTTTTTTTAATATAGGATCTTCTGACAGAATCTGGCATCCAAGATATACCCACCTGATCTAGGTCCTTTTCTAGTCCGTCTATCAACAGAGTCCCTATACCATGCAGCATCTAAAGGTTCTTCTTTCTCAAGATCCCTAGGCTCTAAAGACAGGCATTATCTTTCCCCATTCCTCACCTCAGTTCTTTTCTCTCTTTGTGACTTTGTTGGCTCAAAAAGTTAACCAGTTCAGTTCAGTTCAGTTCAGTCGCTCAGTCGTGTCCGACTCTTTGTGACCCCATGAATTGCAGCACGCCAGGCCTCCCTGTCTATCACCAACTCCCGGAGTTCACCCAAACTCATGTCCATCGAGTCAGTGATGCCATCCAGCCATCTCATCCTCTATCACCCCTTTCTCCTCCTGCCCCCAATCCCTCCCAGCATCAGGGTCTTTTCCAATGAGTCAACTCTTTGCATGAGGTGGCCAAAGTATTGGAGTTTCAGCTTTAGCATCAGTCCTTCCAGTGAACACCCAGGACTGATCTCCTTTAGGATGGACTGGTTGGATCTCCTTGCAGTCCAAAGGACTCTCAAGAGTCTTCTCCAACACCACAGTTCAAAAGCATCAATTCTTCGGCACTCAGCTTTCTTGACAGTCCAATTCTCATATCCATACATGACCACTGGAAAAACCATAGCCTTGACTAGATGGACCTTTGTTGGCAAAGTATGTCTCTCTCTGCTTTTTAATATGCTATCTAGGGTGGTCATAACTTTCCTTCCAAAGAGTAAGTGTCTTTTAATTTCATGGCTGCGATCACCATCTGCAGTGATTTTGGAGCCCCCCAAAATAAAGTCTGACACTGTTTCCCCATCTACTTCCCATGAAGTGATATGACCAGATGCCATGATCTTCATTTTATGAATGTTAAGCTTTAAGCCAACTTTTTCACTCTCCACTTTCACTTTCATCAAGAGGCTTTTTAGTTCTTCTTCACTTTGTGCCATAAGGGTGGTGTCATCTGCATATCTGAGGTGATTGATATTTCTCCTGGCAATCTTGATTCCAGCTTGTGCTTCTTCCAGCCCAGCGTTTCTCATGATGTACTCTGCATATAATTTAAATAAGCAGGATGACAATATATAGCCTTGATGTACCCCTTTTCCTATTTGGAACCAGTCCATTGTTCCATGTCCAGTTCTAACTGCTGCTTCCTGACCTCTATACAGGTTTCTGAAGAGGCAGGTCAGGTGGTCTGGTATTCCCATCTCTTTCAGAATTTTCCACAGTTTATTGTGATCCCCACAGTCAAAGGTTTTGGCATAGTCAATAAAGGAGAAGTAGGTGTTTTTCTGGAACTCTCCTCTTTTTTTTCCATGATCCAGCAGATGTTGACAATTTGATCTCTGGTTCCTCTGCCTTTTCGAAAACCAGCTTGAACATCTGGAAGTCTATGGTTCACATATTGCTGAAGCCTGGCTTGGAGAATTTTGAGCATTACTTTACTAGCGTGTGAGATGAGTGCAATTGTGTGGTAGTTTGAGCATTCTTTAGCATTGCCTTTCTTTGGGATTGGAATGAAAACTGACCTTTTCCAGTCCTGTGGCCACTGCTGAGTTTTCCAAATTTGCTGGCATATTGAGTGCAGCACTTTCAAGCATCATCTTCTAGGATTTGAAATAGTGAAACTGGAATTCTATCACTTCCACTAGCTTTGTTCGTAGTGCTTCTTTCTAAGGCCCATTGACTTCACATTCCAGGATGTCCGGCTCTAGGTGAGTGATCACACCATTGTGATTATCTGGGTTGTGAAGCTTTTTTTGTACAGTTCTTCTGTGTATTCTTGCCACCTCTTCTTAATATCTTCTGCTTCTGTTAGGTCCATACCATTTCTGTCCTTTATTGAGCCCATCTTTGCATGAAATTTTCCCTTCGTATCTCTACTTTTCTTGAAGAGATCTCTAGTCTTTCCCATTCTGTTGTTTTCTTCTATTTCTTTGCATTGATCACTGAGGAGGGCTTTCTTATCTCTCCTTGCTATTCTTTGGAACTCTACATTCAGATGCTTAATTCTTTCCTTTTCTCCTTTGCTTTTCACTTCTCTTCTTTTCACAGCTATTTGTAAAGCCTCCCCAAATAGCCATTTTGGTTTTTTGCATTTATTTTCCTTGGGGATGGTCTTGATCCCTGCCTCCTGTATGATGCCACGAACCTCCATCCATAGTTCATCAAGCACTCTATCAGATCTAGTCCCTTAAATCTATTTCTCACTTCCATTGTATAATCATAAGGATTTTGATTTAGGTCATACCCAAATGGTCTAGTGGTTTTCCCTACTTTCTTCAGTTTAAGTCTGAGTTTGGCAATAAGGAGTTCATTATCTGAGCCACAGTCAGCTCCTGGTCTTGTTTGTGCTGACTGTATAGAGCTTCTCCATCTTTGGCTGCAAAGAATATAACCAATCTGATTTTGGTGTTGACCATCTGGTGATGTCCATGTGTAGATTCTTCTCTTGTGTTGTTGGAAAAGGGTGTTTGCTATGACCAGTGCATTCTGTTGGTAAAACTGTTAGCCTTTGCCCTGCTTCATTCAGTATTCCAAGGCCACATTTGCCTGTTACTCTGGTGTTTCTTGACTTCCTACTTTTGCATTCCAGTCGCCTATAATGAAAAGGACATCTTTTTTGGATGTTAGTTCTAAAAGGTCTTGTAGGTCTTCATAGAACCATTCAACTTCAGCTTCTTCAGGGTTACTGGTTGGGGCATAGACTTGGATTACTGTGATATTGAATGGTTTGCCTTGGAAATGAACAGAGATCATTCTGTCATTTTTGAGATTGCATCCAAGTACAGCATTTAGGACTCTTTTGTTGACCATGATGGCTACTCCATTTCTTCTAAGGGATTCCTGCCCACAGCAGTAGATATAATGGTCATCTGAATTAAATTCACCCATTCCAGTCCATGTTAGTTCACTGATTCCTAGAATGTCGACGTTCACTCTTGCCATCCTCCTGTTTGACTAATTCCAATTTGCCTTGATTCATGGAACTAACATTCCAGGTTCCTATGCAATATTGCTCAATACAGCATCGGACCTTGCTTCTATCACCAGTCACATCCACAGCTGGGTATTCTTTTCACTTTGGCTCCATCCCTTCATTCTGTCTGGAGTTATTTCTCCACTGATCTCCAGTAGCATATTGGGCACCTACCGACCTGGGGAGTTCCTCTTTCAGTACCCTATCATTTTGCCTTTTCATACTGTTCATGGGGTTCTCAAGGCAAGAATACTGAAGTGGTTTGCCTTACCCTTCTCCAGTGGACCACATTCTGTCAGACCTCTCCACCGTGACCCGGCCTGACTTGGGTGGCCCCACACGGCATGGCTTAGTTTCACTAAGTTAGACAAGCCGGTGGTCCTAGTGTGATTAGATTGACTAGTTTTCTGTGATTATGGTTTGTGTGTCTGCCCTCTGATGCCTCTCACAACACCTACCATCTTACTTGGATTTCTCTTACCTTGGACGTGGGGTGTCTCTTCATGGCTGCTCTAGCAAAGCGCAGCCGCTGCTCCCTAACTTGGACGAGCAGTATCTCCTCTCAGCTGCCCCTCTTGACCTTGAACGTGGAGTAGCTCCTCTTGGCCCTCCTGCACCCCCACACCTAAAAAGCTAATAGGTGTATTGAATTGATTTTTACATTTCCTGGTCTTTGCTCTTTCCTTCTAACTTTTTGAAAATATATATATGTTTCAACCTTTTGTTTTTATTTTATTTATTTATTTAAGGCTGCACTGGGTCTTCATTGGTTTGTATAGGCTTCTTCCAGTTGCAGCAAGTGGATGCTGCTGTTTGAGCAGAGGATAGTCTTCCTTGTAGTGCGCAGGCTTCTCAGTGAGGTGGTTTTTCTTGTTGCACAGTGTAGGCTCTAGATGGGCCAGCTTCAATAGTTGCAGCATATGGGCTTAGTTACTCCACAGCATGTGGGCTTTTCCTGGACCAGGGATCAAATCCATGTCCCCTGTATTGACAGGTGCATTCCTATCCACTGTGCCATCAAGGACGTTTATCTCCTAACTTTTTGATATTAAAGGATATCCTATAGTAAAATCTTCTCCACATCTATTTTCTCCAAGAGCCATAAAACACTCCTATACCTTCCTTCTGTAAAAGCATAACTGCTTTCTGGACATATAAAGATTCCCTTGGGTAAAAATCAAAATCGCTTTTATGATCTTAACTAAGAAAATAACAAAAGAAGAGATGACAAGCAAACACAATAAAACATCCATTAACTTATGTCCCTGCTGTTTCCCTTCCCCAAGTCTTCCTTGATGATTTATTACATAGTGATTTCAAGTGATCATAGAATGTTTGCTCAGTTTCTATATTTTCCACTTTTCATAGATTAGACAAAGAACTCTGGTCTTGTGGCTGCCTCAAGTCATGTTTTTGGTTACTAGCTCCACTCAAGTCCCCTTCTACCTCATCCTCATGGGCATCCCTGGTGTTGAGGTCTTCCATACCTGGATTTCCATCCCATTCTGCTGTCTCTACACTATCTCTATCATAGGCAACAGCATCATACTGGCTGTCATCAGGGCAGAGCCCTCTCTGCGTGAGCCCATGTGCTTTTTTCTCTCCATGTTGGCCCTAAGAGACCTGGGACTTACCATCACCACTTGGCCTACAGTCATGGGGATCCTCTGGTTCAATGCCTCAGGGATCAGCTTTGAGGCTTGTTTTGCTCAGTTCTTCTTCCTCATAGATTATCCTATATGGAATATTCATGGTGCTGTTGACCATGTCCCTTGACCACTACATGGCCATTTGCCACCCCCTCTATTAGTTTTCCATCCTCACCAGGAAGGCAATCTGTGGAATAGGTCTAGCTATCGTTTGCTGCTGTCTTCTGGCTGTTCTTCCTGCATTGTTCTTGTTGAAAGGGCTCCCTTTTTGAGGCTCCCATCATCTCTCCCACTCCTACTGCCTCCATCAAGACATGATTCACCTGGTGTGTGCTGACACCTCTACAAATAATGGGTATGGATTTGTTCTAGCTCTGCTTATTATCATACTGGACCCCTTGCTCATTGTGCTGTCCTGTGTACTCATCTTGATAAGTGTCCTCAGAATTGCTTCCCAGGTTGAAAGCCCCTGGGCCCTCAGTAACTGTCTGTCCCACATTTTAACTGTTTTCATCCTCTATGTGCACTTGGTAAGTGTGTCCATGACTCACTGCTTTGCCAAGCATGCCACTCCAATTGTACATGTCAGTATGGCCAATTATGTACTAGCACCTCCTGTGATGAACCCCTTTATCTACAGTATAAAAGCCAAACATATCCATCAAGGGATTTTTCACCTCTTTACTTCTAAACAGTTCTAAACAACTTTTTCTTTTTGCTTATATTTACTCATCATATTTCTGTCCTTAATTCCACCTGGCTAATACTATTCTTGTTGTTCAGTTGCCCAGTTGTGTCCGACTATTTGTGACCCCATAAACTGCAGCACACTAGGCTTCCTTGTACTTCACCAGTGCCTGCATCTTGCTCAAACCCATGTTCATTAAGTCAGTGATGCCATCCAACTATCGCATCCTCTGTCATCCCCTTCTCCTCCTGCCTTCAATCTTTCCCAACATCAGGGTGTTTTCCATTGAGTTGCTCCTCTCATCAGGTAGCCAAAATATTGGAGCTTCAGCATCAGCAACAACCTCTCTAATGAATATTCAGAATTGATTTCCATTAGGATTGACAAGCTTGATCTCCTTGCAGGCCAAGGGACACTCAAGAATCTTCTCCAACACCACAGTTCAAAAACATCAATTCTTCAGTGCTCAGCCTTCTTTATAGTCCAACTCTCACATTCACACATGACTACTGGAAAAACTGTAGCTTTGACTAGACAGACCTTTGTTGGCAAAGTAACATCTCTGCTTTTGAATATGCTGTCTATATTGGTCATACCTTTTCTTCCAAGGAGCAAGCATCTTTTCATTTGATGGATGCAGTCACCATCTGCAGTGATTTGGAGCCCAAGAAAGTAAAGTCTCTCACTGTTTCCATTGTTTCCCCATCTACATGTCATGAAGTGATGGGACCAGATGCCATTTTCTTAGTTTTCTGAATGTTGAGCTTTAAGCCAATTTTTTCACTCTCCTCTTTTACTTTCATCAAGAGGCTCGTTAGTTCCTCTTCACTTTCTGCCAAAGGGTGGTATCATCAGTATATCTGAGGTTATTGCTGTTTCTCCCAGCAATCTTGACTGCATTTTGTGCTCATCCAGCCCTGCATTTCTCATGATGTACTCTGCATATAAGTTAAATAAGCAGAGTGACAATATACAGCCTTAACACACTCCTTTCTCAATTTTAAACCTGTCTGTTGTTCTTGTTTGGTTCTAACTGTTGCTTCTTGACCTGCATACAGATTTCTCAGGAGACAGTCAGGTAGTCTATATTCCCATCTCTTAAAGAATTTTCCACAGGTCTTAAACTATTTAAGACTGTAGAATACTGTTGATACTATTCTTATCTGTTAATTATTGTTAATTCTTGGCATCCATGATTATAAGCATAGCATCTTCTTCAGGCTTCATCATATAGATTTTGACTTCATCATCTTCTGCTCTCTCTGGATAAAAAGACTTATTTTAATTACCAAGGAGGAAGAAATTCTCCTCTTCCCTTCAGGTTTTTATGGTTGGTGTAAATATTAAATTGATATGAGACAGATTATCAGGTAAAAATCATGTGAAAGTTTAATTACATGTATGGGAGAGATCAGGAAAACTGAGCAACTCTTTGAAGTGGCCAAAGCCCTCAACTTAAATGCCATCCTCAGCTAAAGATGAAAGAGGATTTTGAGGGTTGGAAAAGTCAAATACAGAATATTACCAGAAAAAGCACAGTTAGTAAGGTTGTGGTTGTGATTGTTATGGGGATTTAAGTCATTGCCTTCTGCACTGACAAGAGTTTCTGGTTATTTGGTCATCCTCAGCTAGGGAGATACCTTTACAAATGAAGCTTTCCCTTATAAATGTAAATGTTTCTTACAAAATGTGAACGTCTACTTGGTTTTCAGAATTTCTCTCATGCCTGTTGTTTCTTAGAAAATCGTATGCCAAAGAGAAATATTATGGCATGGTAAATTCTGCTCATTTACCATACATGCAGTTGACCCTTGAACAACACAAGTTTCAGTTGCATGGATCTACTTATTCATGAAATTGTTTCAATAAATATATATAATAGTAGTTCATGATCCAGGATTAGTTGAATCTATGGATAGGGAACTGAGGATATGTAGAGATGACTTAAAGTTATACATGGATTTTAACTGCATGGTGGATGATGCCCTTAAATCCCATGTTGTTAAAGGCTTAATCATATATTGTACAGATCTAACATGAAAAAGAACTAGCTAAGAAGTGATCAAACAGTATAAAATAGTGCTCAGTTCTGTGATTGGCTTAAAGGATTTTGCATTATATTGGATTATTTAATAATAATCAAATCCCTCATTACCAAGCAAGTAGTTTTATTTTCATGCAAAGCTGTTGCTAGCCTAGTAATATAAATAACACTTTGTGTTTGCCTTCTCTTTTCCCATACTTTTATCTTTTCCCTCTTTCATTTTCACTGTATTCAGATTGTTTCCCCCAATAAAGCATTAGCCCATAGATTTTTCTCAAGTTTTGTTTTCTAAAACTTTCTCTTATTTTAGTTTCTGTCATCCAATTGCGGAGACGGCAATGGCACCCCACTCCAGTACTCTTGCCTGGAAAATCCCATGGGCGGAGGAGCCTGGTAGGCTGCAATCCATGGGGTTGCTAAGAGTCAGACACGACCTACCTTCTGAGAAATGTGTATGTAGGTCAAGAAGCAACAGTTAGAACAGGACATGGAACAACAGACTGGTTCCAAATCAGGAAAGGAGTACGTCAAGGCTTTATATTGTCACCCTGCTTATTTAACTTATATGCAGAGCACATTATGAGAAATGCTGGGCTGGATGAAGCACAAGCTGGAATCAAGATTGCCGGAAGAAATATCAATAACCTCAGATATGCAGATGACACCACCCTTATGGCAGAAAGTAGGGAAGAACTAAAGAACCTCTTGATGAAAGTGAAAGAGGAGAGTGAAAAAGTTGGCTTAAAGCTCAACATTCAGAAAACTGAAATCATAGCATCCGGTCCCATCACTTCATGACATGTAGATGGAGAAACAATGGAAACAGTGAGAGACTTTATTTTTGGGGGCTCCAAAATCACTGCAGATGGTGATCGCAGCCATGAAATTAAAAGATGTTTGCTCTTTGGAAGAAAAGCTATGACCAACCTAGACAGCATATTCAAAAGCAGAGACATTACTTTGCCAACAAAGGTCCATCTAGTCAAGGCTATGGTTTTTTCAGTAGTCATGTATGGATGTGAGAGTTGGACTATAAAGAAAGCTGAGCACTGAAGAATTGATGCTTTTAAACTGTAGTGTTGGAGATGACTCTTGAGAGTCCCTTGGACTGCAAGGAGATCTAACCAGTCCATCCTAAAGGAAATCAGTCCTGAATATTCATTAGAAGGACTGATGCTGAAGCTGAGACTCCAATACTTTGGACACCTGATACGAGTAACAGACTCATTTGAAAAGACCCGTATGCTGGGTAAGATTGAAGGCAGGAGAAGGGGATTACAGTGGTTGAAATTGTTGGATGGCATCACCTACTCAACAGACATGAGTTTGAGTAAGCTCTTGGAGTTGGTGATGGACAGGGAAGTCTGGTGTGCAGCAGTATACGGTTTAGCAAAGAGTCAGACATGACTGAGCTTCTGAACTGAACTGAATAATTATTGTCATGGTTGCTTTTAAGTCACGATTTGGTAGCCTGTAGCATTTTCTCCCGGAGAAGGCAATGGCACCCCACTCTGGTACTCTTGCCTGGATGGAGGAGCCTGGTGAACTGCGGTCTATGGGGTCGCACAGAGTCAGACACGACTGAAGTGACTTAGCAGCAGCAGCAGCAGCATTTTCTTCTTAAACATTTTCTGTTTTTCTCAAAAAATCACCTGTAAATGCTCTACAAGCCACAAGGTGGCAGGAGTGTTTTATGGAACTGCTGACTCACCTGGGGCCATCCAGGAGCCACTCTGAAGGAAGGACTTGCAGACCTGATATAAGGAGGGTGGGAGATAGATGAGAAAGTAAGGTGTTTTTCCCCACTTCTTTTCCCCAATGGTAATGCTAAAAAAAAAAAAAAAAGTCTCTTTTCTTTCCATTGTTAACAGCAAAGACAACAAGTGCATCATTAAAACCATGGACTTCTTTTGGGGTCTTAGTCTATATTCACTTTAATCCAAGAATGTACACAAGCCAGCACTGCTCTTAGTGTAGCAAGATGGAAACAGCCCCACACAACTCCTGCCTCCAGCCAACAAGACTGTATGTTTGAGTTTCTCATATACATTTATCTAAGTGTGAAGAAAAAGGGCAGAGGGTTAAAAGAAGGAATTCTCTTTAAGGAAGATATGAAGGTAGAAGTCAGGGGTCTTTCAATTTATTTTTAATGTGTATGAATTATATCTATTATGTTATATTTGTATCATAGAACTATTTAAAGTATTCTTGGAAATTTTAAAAGATTCAATTATTTACTGGTTACATGATCTTAAAGATTTTCTCAAATACCAGATTTTTGAAGTAAAAATAAGATGTAAAAAATCTTTTCTTAATAGTGAATCTAATAGTGCTACGTGCAGCTCATAGTGGCTGCTAAAATACCATGGCTCATGGACTTCTAACATTAATCATCATTCTGTGCCTACCATCTCACACATAAGCACTCACATCTCTCATGCTGGCCTCATGCTGCTGCTACTGCTGCTAAGTCACTTCAGTCGTGTCCAACTCTGTGCAACCCCATAGATAGCAGCCCACCAGGCTCCCCTGTCCCTGGGATTCTCCAGGCAAGAACACTGGAGTGAGTTGCCATTTCCTTCTCCAATGCATGAAAATGAAAAGTGAAAGTGAAGTTGCTCAGTCGTGTCCGACCCTCAGTGACCCCATGGACTGCAGCCTACCAGGCTCCTCCACCCATGGGATTTTCCAGGCAGGAGTACTGGAGTGGGGTGCCATTGCCTTCTCTGGCTTCATAGTGTTAGATAATAAGCAGGTACTTAAGTTACATTTGTGAATGAATGAGTGTGCATATGTGTGCTAAGTCACTTCAGTTGTGTCCGATTCATTGTGACCCCATGGACTGTAGCCCTCCAGGCTCTTCTGTCTGCGGGATTCTCCAGGCAAAAATACTTGAGTGGGTTGCTATGTCCTAAATACCTACCTTTAAAAACTTCATCCTCCCTATATGTCTAATTCTAGATCCTGATCATATAGCTGTATATAGATATAGATATCCAAATATTCTAGCACAGTTTCTACTTCAAAGTCACTTAACAAATGTTGATAAATGAGTGTCTGTATAATCCAGTCAACATAACTGCCATATGACCTAGGTTTCTTGGAAGTCTATATGTTAGATATGTGAGGGCCACAAGAAAGACAGATGTTTTTGAGAAGACAAAAAAAAAAAAAAAAGTTTTTCTTCCAACATCCTCAGAAGAGAGTTCCTCTGATTCCTCATGAAAATGTGCAATTTCAACATTCTACTCTCAGGAACACTTGGGCCTACAGAAGAAAGCCACCACTAGATCTGCAATCTTGGTTCTTCCTGTTTCTAAGATTAAGCTTAAATCACTCAGTGTCTGGGAACCTCAGAAACCTTCTCATAGGGGCTTCCCTAGTAGTCCAATGGATGAGACCCTGTGCTCTCAATGCAAAGGAACCAGGTTCAATCCCTGATGAGGGTACTAGATCCCACATGCTGCAAATGAGACTTAATATGCTGCAACTAAAGATCCCACATGCCCCAAGAAAGATTGAAGATCCCATGTGGTGCAACTTAGACCTAGGGCAGCCAAATAAATAAATAAACATTTTTTTAAATACAAAAAATCTTCTGATAAATTGAGCTAAAACATCCACCAGGTCCTATTTTCTCACAGCGTCATTGTAAGAATAGAATGCAAGTCTTTCCATTAAAATATCTCACTTACTATCAAGAATTGTGCTTATAATCAAGTTTTGAAAAAGTCTTGGCTTTCTTTGACAGATCAGACCAGGTGTCTCTTCATCCTGAATATCAAATAATCCCATTTTCACAAAATTTCTAGTAATAGTAATAACTAAAACATCTATAACATTTACTATGAGCCAGGAACGATTAGGTGCATTACATGTACTAGTGCATTTAATCCAACACATCAAAGAGACCAAACAGATTAAGTGATTTGCTGGAGTACACAACCAGAAAGTGAAAAGTGACATTCTAAACCATACATCTGATTTCAAAACTATTGCACTAGTTTAGTCAATCCTCAAGGAAATCAGTCCTGAATATTCGTTGGAAGAACTGAAACTGAAGCTGAAGCTCCAGTACTTTGGCCACCTGATGTGACGAGCCAACTCACTAGAAAAGACCCTGATGATGGGAAAGATTGAAGGCAGGAGAAGAAGGGGATGATAGATGACAAGATGGTTGAATGGCATCATCAATTCATTGAACATGAGCCTGAGCAAACTTCGGGAGATGGTGAAGAACAAGGAAGCCTGGCGTGTTGCAATCCATGGAGTCGCAAAGAGTCGGACAAGACTGAGTGACTGAACGACAACAAATGTATATGCTCAGTTGCTCAGTCATGTCCGAATCTTCATGCCCCATGGACTGTAGCCCACCAGGTGCCTCTCTCCATGAAATTTTCCAGGCCAGAATATTAGAGTGGGGTGCCATTTCCTACTCCAGGGGATCTTCTCAACCCAGGGATCAAACCCAAGTCTCTTGTGTCTCCTACATTGGCAGGCAGATTCTTTACCATTAGCATCACTTGGGAAGCATATGTATGAAGAACCATGAAAGGATAAATTTTCAATAACCAGAGAGGTCGTAACTAGACTGGGGCTTCCCAGATGGCACTAGTGTTAAAGAAGTCACCTGCCAACGCAGGAGACATAACAGACTTGGATTTGATTCCTAGGTCGGGAAGATCCCCTGGAGGAGGGTATGGTAACCCACTCCAGTATTCTTGCTTGGAGAATCCCGTGGACAGAGGATCCTGGTGGGCTACAGTCCATAGGGTCACAAAGAGTGGGATACGACTGAGGCAACTTAGCACTCACACACATATAACTGGATTATCCATTCTGAGCTATATTAATGCTTGAAGATGCACCAAATCTGAGCAAGCTGGGGACTCCACAGAAGCAAAGAGCCAAGTGAAGCTTGGGTTACTTATAAGGTATAATTGGAAATGGGAGTAGTTTTGCTTTGGTAGAAGTAAAACTTTGAAGAATGTCTGACTCTTTACTAACTGCTGAGTCAGGACTGGCAAATGCTTTATCTTGATCGGATATGAGACATGAGACAATGAGAAGAGATACAGGAATAATGCTTAAGGAAAAGAATACATTAGAAAAGTCCATTCACAATTTCTGCACTGCAAATAGATTCATCTGTGCCATTTTTTAGATTCTACATTATATGCATTAATGTGTGATATTTGTTTTCCTTTTTCTGACTTACTTAGCTATGTATGGCAGACTCTAGGTGCATCCACATCTCTACAAATGACCCAATTTCATTTCTTCTTATGGTTGAATAATATTCCATTGTATATATGTACTACATCTTCTTTCTCGAGGAGTGGGGAAGGGGAAGTAAGATGAATTGGGAGGGTAGCACTGACATATATATGCTATCATGTGTAAAAGAAAAGAGCTAGTGGGACCTGCTGTATAGCACAGGGAGCTCAGCTTCCTAGATGGATGAAGTGGGGAGGCGGGTGTATGAGAGGGAGATCCAAGCAGGAGGGATGTATATCCCCTCCTGCTTGGATCTCCCTCTCATAGTACAACAGAAACTAACACAACACTGCAAACTATACTCCAATAAAAAATTATGGTAACACTGAAAACTGTATCAATACAATGTAAAAGGACAGACAGTATTAAAAAAAGAATACATCTGAACGTGTATATTTTGCTAGTGTCTCTGTTGTGATGAACCAGGGAATCAGAAACATGGTTTTTCATTTTAACTTCAAAAACCTCTGTTTAAAGTGGCTTTATTCCAGTTAAAAGTGAAATGACGAAAACCCAGTGGTTAAAGGACTTTGGAAGTTCACATGGCAGTGTTCATCATAGCTTCTCTTCCATCTGAACCACACTGAGACCTCAGAGACTATTCTTTCCCCCTTTCCTAGAGTCTTTCCTTCTGGGTCGTTCACTGTAGGGGGAGGGGGAGTATTTGCAAAGCATGGGACGGGAGTGGTTAGAGACCATAAGGTCTGTGCCTAAGAGATTAGACCCCAAGTGCTGGAAGGAGCTAGAAGTTTGGGCCTGTGTCACTTGGCTCAGATAACAGCTCCACCTCAACCCTCCTAAACTTGCATGCACAGGAACTCCTTTTGGGACTGGATAGGGGTTAGTCACTGGTGAAGAGTTGTTTTCTTGAATTTAAAATTTTATTCCAGAGATTTCAAGTCCCAGAGGAACACCCTGCTTCCTTTCTCCCTTTAGCATCCTACTGACAGACAGACCTTCCCCTAGACTCCTTTCTGAGCCTCACTTCAGTTTTCTAGCTGTTTCTCCTTTGTCTTCTATACTCCTTTTGCTCATTTTCTTTTCCCTTTATTCCACTGACCATTTAACTGACCACCTAAGGCCTGTTCGGAGAAGGCACTGGCACCCCACTCCAGTACTCTTGCCTGGAAAATCCCATGGACAGTGGAGCCTGGTAGGCTGCAGTCCATGGGGCCGCTAAGAGCGACTTCACTATCACTTTTCACTTTCATGCATTGGAGAAGGAAATGGCAACCCACTCCAGTGTTCTTGCCTGGAGAATCCCAGGGACAGGGGAGACTGGTGGGCTGCTGTCTATGGGGTCGCATAGAGTTGGACATGACTGAAGTGATTTAGCAGCAAGGCCTGTTCTGGTTTCTTTACTCACTGCTTATCTTTCCCACTGGGGCTCATCTCTAAGGCATCTCAACTTTAGCATCAGCACAAAGCTGGACAAGCAATGTATGTCCCTAAGGAGTTCTTGAGTTATCAACTGCTCCATGGTCGTGCTTCCCCACAAGGTGGTAGATTGATTCTAAGCGTCCCTCTAACTAGCTCCTTGCAGTGCTTCAGTTTGTATGTTAACCAGAGCAGAGGATGGTGCTGGTACTCCGCTCTCCATCCTGCATTCATGCCTCCTATGGCCACCTTCAGACTGCTCAGATTCCCCCAGAGAGGCAGGCAGAGGTCCTCTATGAATGGTTAGGGACATAAACTTCATCCTGTCGACAAGTCAACACACATCGAGCACCTATATGGTGAAACAAGTAGATCTCTGCACCCATCTATAGAGGGCTTAACTGGATTAAATTATATATTCTGTCTAGGTGGTCTCAAGCCACATTATCATTCTGAAGCTGTGTCCTTGAGGCAGCTTCTAGTAGAGTGCACAGTCCAAGTACAGGGAAAAGGAGCCTCTGATTGCCCAGGTCTGGCTCACCAGTCAACTGGTGGTCACTTCCACTCTTCCAAAACCCTTGTATTTCACTGTCTATCTTTTGTTCACAAGAACATATTTTTGGTTCACTTTAAAACTTGTCATTTTAGTCATAGGTCCTGGCTCTTCAACTGGTCATAGAATCATGAACCTACTCTCCTTAAGCCTAGACTGAGAAAAAAATCAACTTTGATCGATATTTGGAGCTAGAAAAGGTCATTTTTTTCTTCTACTTATCAGCATTGCCTCCATCCTCTCTATTTCTCCCCACTTTATACATATAACCAGCTCTATCTCCAGTCAAGTAATGTTGTTCGTAAAAATAATAATAGAATTATATATCTGTTATATAAGTTATATAATCTGTTATATTATTTATATATATGTACATACAGGGGTAAGTCAGTAGGTAAAGAATCCACCTGTAATGCCGGATATTGTCTGCAAAGTGAGAGACCTGGGTTCGATCCCTGAGTCAGGAAAGTCCCCTGGAGAAGGAAATGGCTACTCAATCCAGTATTTTTCCCTAACCCTCCGTCTAGTCAAGGCTATGGTTTTTCCAGTGGTCATGTATGGATGTGAGAGTTGGACTGTGAAGAAAGCTGAGCACCAAAGAATTGATGCTTTTGAACTGTGGTGTTGGAGAAGACTCTTGACAGTCCCTTGGACTGCAAGGAGATCCAACCAGTCCATTCTGAAGGAGATCAGCCCTGGGATTTCTTTGGAAGGAATGATGCCAAAGCTGAAACTCTAGTACTTTGGCCACCTCATGTGAAGAGTTGACTCATTGGAAAAGACTCTGATGCTGGGAGGGATTGGGGGCAGGAGGAGAAGGGGATGACAGAGGATGAGATGGCTGGATGGCATCACTGACTTGATGGACGTGAGTCTGAGTGAACTCCGGGAGTTGATGATGGACAGGGAGGCCTGGTGTGCTGTGATTCATGGGGTCGCAAAGAGTCGGACATGACTGAGCGACTGAACTGAACTGAACTGAACTAACCCTAACCCTCGCAGAAAGCAATGGCACCCCACTCCAGTACTTTTGCCTGGAGAATCCCATAAATGGAAGAGCCTGGTGGGCTGCAGTCCATGGGGTCCCTAGAGTTGGACATGACTAAGTGACTTCACTTTCACTTCTCACTTTCATGCACTGGAGAAGGAAATGGCAACCCACTCCAGTGTTCTTGCCTGGAGAATCCCAGGGACGGGGGAACCTGGTGGGCTGCTGTCTATGGGGTTGCACAGAGTGGGACATGACTGAAGCGACTTAGCAGCAGCAGCAGCAACCCTAACCCTAATTTTTCTGTGGAAATCCCATGGGGAGAGAGCCTGATGGACTACAGTCCATAGGGTGGCAGGAGTCTGGCACAACTTAGTGAATAAACCACCACTACCACATATATTAACAGTGATAATAATAATATTTAATAAATGTTTATTAAAATTTTAACTGAACAGACTTAGATATAATTAGATACACTTTCCCTAGAGTTGTCATTTTAAACTGAGGAGAGTAAGTCTCATTGCTTCACTTAGTGCAATTTTCTAGAAACTAGTTCCATAAAAAAAAATTTTCAGCAACTAGTTCCACATAAGAAAAAATACTGGATACATGTCTGGAGTTGAGTGAGTTTTTCCTAAATATATCAAAGCCTATACATGCAAAACATATTGAAAAACAATGAGCTTTGATTTAAATGCTGGTGGCCCATACTATAAATCCAAGAATCATATATTGGGTGCCATAGGTTCACTCAACAGAATAAGTTATCTGGGAAAACAGCAAAGAGCAGTTGGACAATTGAGATATATGTTTAGTATGTATGTATTATATAATATGCAACTCAGCTACAAATGGGCAGTGTGATTATGATCCTCTAAATAGCAGAGAGGTTGGTTTATATTAATTTGGTTTTGTTTAGTTGCTCCCATTAACAAAGCTGTCAGCTTGCCGAGGTTCCCTGAATTATTCTTCAGAGAACAATGAGTCAAAGTTATGCTCTAGAATGAAACAGAGAGTAAAAGTGAATTATACCAGTCTGGATCTGCTTGGTTTTAATGCTGTAGGTGACAGGATTCATAAAAGGTGGGAAAAGGAAGTAGATATGGCTCATCATGATGTGGACCATATGAGGAGCATGTCTTCCAAACCTATGAATAAATGTCAGACCAACGACAGTGACATAGAATACCAGGATGCAGCAGATGCGTTGAGGTCCTTGGCCCTTCCTTCTCCAGAAGCAATGCCCACGACAGTCTTGAGGATCAAAATGGAGGAGAAAAAGATGACAAGGAAGTCCAACAAGACCATTGCAAATACAACCACAACAGGATAGAGACAACTGAAGATGACATTGGCACATGGTAAATTGATGACATCTTGGTGTAGACAGAAAGCATGAGAGAGTATGTGGGATCAACAATAGGGGAACCAGGGAAGGAGAAGAATTATTGGTGTAATTGACGGACCGGCCCTTGTCAATACCTCCATCCCAATCTTTATTACCCCACTGTTGGTCAGGTTGGAAGTATATCTCAAGGGGTTGCAGATGGCAGTGAAGCCGTCGTAGGCCACGGCAAGCAAAACACCAGACTCTATGATAGAAAGAGTATGAATAAAGTAGGCCTGGGAGAAGCAGGCCCTGTGGCTAATCTCTCTATGATTCAACCACAGGATGCCCCAAACTGTGAGCATCATGGTCAGTGTCACTCCAAGGTTGGTGGCTGCCAACATAGCTAAGAAACAGTACATGGGCTCATGGAGGTTATGGTAATCCCTAGTGAGAAAGAGAAGGATTCCACTACCAAGAAGTATGGAGACATAAACCATCAAGAAAGGAATGGAGATCCAGTGATGTGCCTTCTCCATACCTGGGAAGCCAGTTAGCAGAAACCGAGAAGCAGTGGTGTTGAGCACCATCCTCCCCCATGAAGTCCACTTCCTACCTGCTCAGAGCCTCGCCTCCAGCCTCTTCCACATTCACTTTGCCCTATAGGCTAGTGATAGCAGCCTTCTTCTCGGCAGTAAAATGCACCATGATGTCAAGTTTTGGAACTTACAGGTGATTACAGAAGCATCAGAAGCAAGTCTGTGCTGCTGCTGGATGCTGTGGCCTTTTATTCTTTACTGCTGAACTTCTGCCCCCTTTCCCCCCTTGTGTCTTTGAAGTCATTGGTCAAGGTTAGGCTGTGTCCCTCAGGGGTGGAGTCAGGTCAGCTGATGGTCAGCAAGGAAGATGTATATTGAGTGTGTGATAACATGTTGGTTCCTGAGACATCCTTCCTTTGTTAGGTCCTCCTCCATCCTCAACACTATTTTCCACTCATTCCCCATTTTTACCCTCTGCTCTTCCCATGTTTTCCTCCACAATGGCATCCATCTCTCCCATTCTCCTTCACCCAGAATGATCCATTGGAGTGCAGCTAAGCACCAGACAAGGAAGGAGTTCTATTCAAACCATTTTAGTATTGGTTAAAGATGGTGAGATGGTGACAAAGACAAAAACATGCTCAAGATAAAAAATCCTACTGTAGACAAGAAACTCAATCAGTTCTAGCTCTCTTGAGGAGTGGATTATAGACAAGATCTGGATTTTAGTTTTCCAAGGGAGAAGAAAAAAAAACAAAACAACACACACATATATGGTTACTTCAGGAAGCTGAATGGAAATGCAAGGGATCTACAGTAGAACTAAGAGCTCAATCCCAAATTAAAATATCCAAAGGTTATTTCATAGAGAGAACAGGCAGAATAAGCTTACATCTTGTGCTTCCAGGGAACTCTGTCCATTTTTCTGTGACAACAAGGGAAACTGTCTATTCTGGAGACATTGCCCTGAGTGTTCTTCTTGATTTTCTCTTCTTATTTATACCAGTTAGGCAGATAAGAAGTCTTAAATTATTTAAAACCATGACTTGTGATCACACTGAGGAAAACATGAATTGATATGAGAGGCTAGGAGTTGAGTATGTTTAATGTTTGTTGAAGCCATCAGTGATGGAGACTTCAAAATTCTCTAGTGCCTTGTTTTGTTTTGAATTTTGATGTCCCTGTTGTCTGTAGGCTTCCCTAAGAACACATCATCATGAAATGAAATGAAAGTTATTATACAA
Source organism: Bos mutus (assembly GCF_027580195.1). NCBI lineage: Eukaryota > Metazoa > Chordata > Mammalia > Artiodactyla > Bovidae > Bos > Bos mutus. The sequence goes on from NW_027219453.1 coordinate 434,836, forward strand.
GTTGATATGATGGTTTCAACTGCAAACCAGTATTATTTACTACAGAGGGTCCTATGGGGGAGGAGGAGGAGGAGGGTTCAGGATGGTGACCTGAGGAGAATTTTGCAGCCTATACAATTGTATAATTTAAAAAAAAAATAAAATTAAGTGGAAAAAATTTTCTTTAGTGGATGACCTGGGCTGCACACATACAAATAGCTCCCTGCTCCCCCCACTTAAGAAAAATAAGACTCCCTGGGCTAGACTACATAATCTAGGATGACACAATTTGAGCTCAAGAGAGCAGATATTTTATCACTGAAGTAGAAGACCAATGAAAGGACAAGAGACGTCTGGTTAAACTGTGAAGAAATAGCCCTTGTGTGAATAAGGACATTTTTTTTTCCTGTATTTGGTTTGTAGGTGTTCAGCAAATTCTACATTTCTATATTTAGTTTCTATAGTTCTATATTTAGTTTCTATAGTTCTATATTTAGTTTCAGGTGTTCAGCAAATTGATTCAGTTATACAGTAAGCCCCCTATATATGAACGTTCAAGTTGCAAACTTTCAAAGATGTGAATTTGTGTTCCATTGACTTCAGGTGTGAGTGAAATTGCAGCTTGCTCTCCATCTCCTATTGCTGATGATCCTCCAGCTCTACCATCTCCCACCTATTCTCCCTCCTCCAGCCAGTAACTCTTCTTGCCTGTTCACTTGATGCCAGCCCCTGTATGCCAGCTGCTGTGCTGTACTACGATAGTTTTCAAGATAGTATACTTTAAGATAAAAAATGTTTTCTTTATTTTTTGTATTTGTTTTTTATGTTATTTGTGTAAAATATTGTAAACACATTACGTACTGTACTATAGTATATGTCTTCTTATATTAGCTGATTATGTCAGTTGACTGAGTGCATGCTCAGTCATGTCCAACTCTTTGTGACCCTATGGACTGTAAGCTGCCAGGTGGCCTATGGGGTTCTCTGTCCATGAGATTTTTCAGCAGGCAGAATACTGGCATGGGTTGCCATTTAACCCCTTCAGGTTAATATGTCCAGGGATTTTTCAAGAATACCCAGGACTAAACCCATGTCTCCTGCATCTCCTGCATTGCAGGTGAATTCTTTACTGCTTGAGCCAGCAGGGAAGCCTCGTTAGTTGGGTAACTAGGCTAACTTTGTTGGACCTAGGAACAAATTGGACTTACAACACACTCTCAGAATTGAACTCATTCATATATATGAAACTTAATGTTTATATATAATATATATTTTCAAATTGTTTTCCCTTGTAGTCTATTACAAAATATTGAGTATAGTTCCCTGTGCTATACAGTAAGTTTATCTATTTAATATATAGTAGTGTGTTTATGCTCAGAGAAGGCAATGGCAACCCACTCCAGTACTCTTGCTTGGAAAATTCCATGGATGGAGGAGCCTGGTAGGCTGCAGTCCATGGGATCACTAACAGTTGGACACAACTGAGCAACTTCACTTTCACTTCACTTTCCTGCATTGGAGAAGGAAATGGCAACCCACTCCAGTGTTCTTGCCTGGAGAATCGCAGGGGCGAGGGTGCCTGGTGGGCTGCCGTCTGTGGGGTCGCACAGAGTGGGCCATGACTGAAGTGACTTAGCAGCAGCAGCAGCAGTGTGTTTATGCTAATCCCAACCTTCTAATTTATCCCTCCCCCACCTTTCTCCTTTGATAACCATAAGTTTATTATATCTGTGTGTCTATTACTGTTTTGCATATAAATTCATTTGTATCATCTTTTGGGGGGCTTCCCTGGTGGCTCAGTAGTAAAGAATCCACCTGCCAGTGCAGGAGACATGAGTGGATTGGAAAGATCCCCTGAAGAAGGAGATGACTACCCACTCCAGTGTTCTTGCCTGGGAAATCCCATGGACAGAGGAGCCTGGCGAGCTACAGTCCAGGATTGCAAAAGAATCGGACAATTTAGTGAATAAACAACAATACACACACACACACACACACACATCTTCTTTATCCATTCATCTGTTGATAGACATTTAGATTGCTTACATGTCTTGTCTATTGTAGATAGTGTTACTTCAAACATAAGGGTGCATGTATCTTTTTGAATTATGTTTGATATATTAATCAGTAGACTTAGGGCTCTTGGTTTCCAAGGCAAATTTCTATAGATACACATTATGAGGACAGTGACTCTTTCCTTAGACCTTGAGTATGAGGATCAGACATTGTCAAAGTCTAGGGAATAAGAACCAGGCCCCATTAGACTAAAAGTTTGGGAAACAAATCCCACCTGCAGCGGACAGTATGAGTACTTCCCATTCTCCTTCCAGAGTATGGACACCAGTCTTCTCTTAACTTCAGAATGTAGAGTTGGGCCTTCTTCTCCCTCATACCCACTTCAGGTACATCCTTCTCTAGAAATGTCTTGAGGAACAGACCTGGCTTCCCTCCAGGGATCGGGCCCGTCTCTTGCCTTCTTATTACTAAACGTTGTTGAAAAAGGTTCTAGGAAAGGTTATAGGGTTGAAAGACAGCATGTCTGTAGCTTAGTACAAGGTTGATGAATTCTGATTCTGAAGTCAGGTAGCCTGAATAGAGTTTCATTTTTACTTAGGTGCTTGTTCATTCAAGCTCAATTATCTCAGCTGCCCATTTTTAAATATTTCACTTATTTCTCCTGTGAAATACCATCATAATTGTCTCCTTCTCCCAGAAGAAAAACCCAAAGTTTAGAGAGATAAGTGATGTGATTATCCATGATACATCAGAAAGATTAAATAGTCAGAAAAAACTAAGATTATTCATTTATTGGTTATAAATTAAAATTAATAAAATAAAAATATTATTTATAAAGGTATTTAAATAAAAAGGACTTTTTAAAAGAAATGTCAAAATTTGATAAAGACTACCTCTTGCCTCTTAGGTAATTTTATAACTTTGTACTTTGGTAAACTCTCTGCAGGATGCTAAGAAATATAAGACACTGCTTTTTAGCAAGGAAAAGTAAAATATTTTATTAAACCTTTCTAGCTAAATATGACATATATACTAATCCTGTAAGACAAATAATGTATTATCTTTAGGTGCTATTAGTATGGAATTATATAAATTATAAAGTGTTAATAGATAAAAATAGATATTTGATTCCACTATATTTTTTCATAGTATTAGCTGAGAAAAAAATACTGCAGAAGTTACTCTTCATCACAAATGTGTTTTTTTTATTTTCAATTTTAAAATTGGAAAATTATGAACACAGTTTATAAACCACTGAAGATACAAAAAAAGCTGCTTAGTATTCTTGATTACAGAGGCTATAAATTGGTCTGCTTTCATTATAATCTGAATTTATCTTGTTATAGTAGAAATACATAGGATCAAAGTTCCTATTAAGTGTTGCATTAGCCTAGAATAAATTGGGTACCAATAGGAGAAGGAAATGGCAACCCACTCCATTGTTCTTGCCTGGAGAATCCCAGGAGGCAAGCCTGGTGGGCTGCCATTTCTATGGGGTTGAATAAATTGACTGAAGCGACTTTACCAGCAGCAGTAGCTGGAAATTCTAATGGCTACCAGGCAGCAGGCCAATGTATATCTTCTGTTATAGTAATAATTGCAATGAAGGAGAGAATAGGCCCAACTACTAGCCAGGCAACACTCCTGCTTTTTAAACACAAGACCTCTGCATCAGCTCCCACAAAGATTGAGGGTGACTCTGAACCCCAGCTGGGTCCATTCCCAGAGGGATTCCTTTATGTTGGTGACAGCACAGGCATCGATGGTTTGATGGACCTCTGGGAGCACTGTGACTAAGGCAGAGCCAGAGATGCCTGTGTATGTTACTTAAACAAGAGGAAACTTCACTAGGAAGAGGGAAAGGAAAGCCAGAACCAGCAAGTTATTGCACATTTGTCTACACAATGAACTTTGAAGGTAAAGAGCTGGAATCTGACAACTTAGAAAAACCACAAACTTCTCATTTTCCCATTTTATAGCATTACTTTCTTGTCTCCATTGATTTTTTTGACCTTATAAAAAATTGCTTTCTTAAAAAAAAATTGCCTTCATTTACATTTATGATTAAATTTTTGAGAAATTCCAGGGTTTTATGTCCAATTTAAATATTATTACCTAATGTATTTGATGAACTTAAAGCAACTCTGAATAGTTAGAAGGAATGAGACTATCACTGGAGCCAATGAATTGTAGCTTTCTAGGCTCCTCTGTCCATGTAATTCTCCAGGCAAGAATAATGGAATGGGTAGGCGTTCATTTCTTCAGAGATCTTCCCAACACAGAAATTGAACCCTGTTCTCCTGCATTGCAAGCAGATTCTTTACCATCTGAACCACAAGGGAAGCCCTCATTGGAGCCAGACTTGCTAATCTTCCTCCTCACTACTGCACTAACATAACTCATTGGTCCATATCTCATGAATATTACTCAAGGTTTTAGTCAAGTAGTAATTTTCCAGCTTTGTTCAAATGTATTGATAGTAGCTCAGAAGCATACATAAAATCAATATTTAAATTTCTACCTAGAGTTGATTCATATGGGATTCTTCTAGGTATAAAGTTTAGATTTCTGTGTCCTAAGATTGGGAAGTCCTTGACTTGGTGACTTTGAATTCTAAAAGATTAATGACTAAAGTTTTTTCCTAGTCATATTATCTTCAATATTTCAGATACTTGGTACTGAATCTATAGCATAGCATGTCTCTTGAATAAGAAATCTACACATATCTGAAACAGGATAGATTTGAGGTTTTGAAACAGCAGGGCTTAAATGGGAGCAGTGATGATTATGGTTATATCCCACCCATTAACAAGATCATCTACTATGAGGAATTGTGAGAAATTAGGATCCTGTGTATTATATGGTCTAGTGAGGGCCAGTAGTGATTGCTCTTCTCCCAAGTCCCTTTCCATACTGTGCTGTGCCTTGCTAAGTCACTTTAGTCATGTCTGAGTCTATGAGACTCTATGGACTGTAGCCTGCCAGGCTCCTCTGTCCATGGGATTCTCCAGGCAAGAATACTTGAGTGAGTTGCCATGCCCTCCTCTGGGGAATCTTCCCAACCCAGGGACAGAACGCATATCTCTTAAGTCTCCTGCATTGAAGGTGGGTTCTTTTACCTCTAGTGCCACATGGGAAGCCCCAAGCCCCTTTCAACCTTTGCTAATTTCTAGCCCCAGAAGGGCTCTTTCTGAAACCAAATTATCACAACCCTGTCTTACTGAGTCTGAGGTGTTTCTGAGGGAAAGGAAAAGTTTCTTAGGTCCCTAGACCAACAAGCTGCTGTAGCCCCTCACTCTACTCTAGCCCCATTCATGCATTAGTGTCACCAATTATTTCCTGCACCTGTTTTGTTTTTTTGTTTTTCTTTCCCTTCCTTTTCTTCTTCTCCTTCTTTTTTTTCCTCCTCCCCCTCTCCTTCTCCTCCTTCTTCTCCTTCTCTTTTATTTCATTCTCCTCCTCCATCTCCTTCTTCTTCTATGTGTTCACAAGTTTTCTGGGACTTTGGAGGGGTGGCATTTATTTTATTTTGTTTTGTTTTCAATTAACAGAGAGAGACAGATCCAGTGTTTTTCTCCTTCTGTGGGTCTTGGGCTGGTGATAGCTGGGTGGGTCAGAAACTGTGAAATAGATAAGGGTTCAGGAGTACACAAAGAGGGGAGTGGCAAAGAGAGGACCAGCTAAAGACAACGAAAGCCAGGGTGCTTCTCTTACTGCTTTCAAAGACTCTGTCTTTTGTTTCCATACGAGTAGATAAGTGAAAGAGATTATGGGTTTGTGCTTGGGGGTCTTGCATGGTTAACTGTTGAGAAATGGCTGGTCAATATGTCCTGTGTAAAATATGTGTGTGTGTGTGTGTGTATGTTTATAAATATGTGAGTACTATCAAAATATGAAGGCTACAGTGGCTAGATAACATGCAAGACCTTGAAAGCCAGAGGAACAAATTTCACTCTAATTTTAATTGCAATTAAAAATAAACTTAGTTTAAAATTTTATGAAAACTAATTTAAATACCAAAAAAAAAAAAAAACAGACACAAAATCACCTGAAAGAAAAAGAATGCTTCCCAGGCCAGAAACTCTTAACTATAATCTATGGGATGTTCTGATGTGTAAAAGTCTGTTAATTATTAGAGAACTGACCAAAAAGGGAAGTATAGGAAAAAAAAAGATTGCTCTGTCGGCTTAGAATCTAGAAATGTTGAACCTCACTTAATATTTATGTTTAGTCCATATCTATCTTTCCCATGAAATGGATGAATAAGTGTGAACTTCCTGTCAAGATGCTTTTCCTTGGCATGACTGAATCCAGCTACTTGCCTTGTAACAGTTTGCTTCCTCTACTTTTACTTGATTGATATAAGGAAAGCATGTATTACTCACAAAGACATGAAAATTCAAGTTATAAATCCCAATGTAAATTAATAAATAATTACATTGATTTTTATTTTTAGGTTTGTGTGCCTTTTATTTTGACCAGAATAAGTCTTCAAGAGTCAACCTCAACCTACAAACAAATGGGCCACATTCTGAAACTAACTAATATCATCAAGGTCCTGTTTGCTGAGGTCTAAATAATGCTGGTTGGCATTAACTATTTTGGCATTACTCTGCCAACTGATGTCTTGGTCAAGGCTATGGTTTTTCATGTGGTGGTTGTAGCATGCATGCATGCTAGAATTGTTGCTTTTGAACTGTGGTGTTGAGGAGACTCTTGAGACCTGGACTGACTGCAAGGAGGTCCAGCCAGTCCATCCTAAAGGAGATCAGTCCTGGGTCCAGACAGGAATACTGGAGTGAAACTCAGGCTTTGCCACTCCAGGGGTTCTCATTGGAAAAAGACCCTGAGGGACCATTGGGGGCAGGATGTGTCTCAGAGGATGAGATGGCTGGTGTGTTCTTTGCCACGATGGCCAAGTGAACTCCCATTGGTGATGGATGAGGCCTGGTTGCTGCGATTCTGGGGTCAAAGCCCTCGACTCTGAACTGAACTAAAATCTGCCCACCATTACCTTTTGGTATTCTCCAGGCAAGTTTTGTATGCATGTAGTGGTGGGTGTTTCTGTCCAATGCATTGGTGAAACTTTTTGCAACCTGGACTGTAGCTCAGCTCCTCTGTCCGAATTCTCCAGACAAGAATACCCCAGTGTGTTGCAGCCTCCTCCAGGGGAGGCCCCTCTGGACTGGATTTTCCTGTATTGGCAGGTGTGCTCTTTACCACCAGTGCCATCAGGGAAGCCCTTTTAAATTTATATGTATTGGTGCCAACATGCATGCATGTGTGCTAAGTCACTTCAGTCTCATCCTACTCTATGACCCTATGGACTGTAGCCCATCAGGCTCCTCTGTCCAGGGATTCTCCAGGCAAGAATACTGGAATGGGTCATCATGCCTTCCTCCAGGGGATCTTCCCGACCCAGGGATCAATCCTGAGTCTCCTGTGACTTCTGCATTGCAGGTGGATTCTTTACCACTGAGCCACAGAGGAAGTCTGTAGGTCCCAATATAAATATTAGCAATTGTTATTGTAGGAAATTAGGCTTTATTATGAGTGATGCAGGAAAATACCAGAGAACTTTGGACAAAGAGATTACCATACACAATTTGCATTTTTACCAGTGTGCTTTGACTGCCATATTGGGAAGACATTGTCAGGAACAATGGTAGAAGAAAGATCAGTTAGGAGTCTGCAGTAAGCATCCAGGTGGAGATTATATTGCCTTACACCAGGGAGGTGGTAGCAAGGGGTCAACCTGTAAATAAATATTTAACACCAAGTGGATTTTCCAACAGGATGTGGAATTTGTGATCTGTTGGTGTGTGTATGAGTGTGCATGCCTGCACATGCTCTTGTACGTGCTAATTTCTGAATGTGAGTATCTGTGTGGGAGGCATGTGAAAGTCAGAGAAAGAGAGTCTTTACATTGAGTTTTGTCAATTCCTTTGTTCATCACACTAACTGCCTCAGAATTCTTGCTTTTAAATGAGGATAGTGGTACTTCCCTGGTGGTCCTGTGGTTAAAAAAGCACCTGCCAATGTAGGGGATACAGGTTTAATCCTGATAAGTCCAGAAAGATTCCATGCCACTGAGCAATTAAGCCCGTGGGCCACAACTGCTGAGCCTAAGCACTGCAGCTGCTGAAGTCTATGTACCCTAGAGTCTGTGCTCCACAGCAAGAGAAATCACAGTGAGAAGCCTAAGCACCACGACTGGAAAGTAGCCCTTGCTTGCCACTACTAGAGAAAGCCTACATGCATCAGTGAAGGACTAGGGCAGCCAAAATTAAATAAATAAAATAAAATGAAGATGGTGGATGGGTAGGTAGGAAACTCAGAAAATATCTCTGGAGCATGTTCACACATTCAACTTTTAGCCAAAGTGACATGGAGAGTGACAGCACTTCTTGGGTACTGATCAGGGGCCTAGAAGGTAAGACATTTTCCTGTGAGGCAGTAGCACCAAGATGGGCCTGAGATGGTTCCTTAAGTTGAGCGTTGCCTGGTGTCATCCCCAGTCAGATCTGCCCAGCATGTCACAGGCCCTTTGTTAGCAGATTAGGGGGTGCCCTAAAATAATGAACAATGTTTTCCTGTTCCTGTTTCATGCCCCCTTCTTTCATCCCCATATCTCAGTCCATAACCACAGAACCCTGCAAAGTGGATGTGCAGTATGTGGAATCTTAAAAACGTGAGACCTAGGACTCCCCTGGTGATACAGTGGATAAAAATTCATCTTCCAATGCAGAGGACATGGGTTTGATCCCTGGTCTGGGAAGATTCCACATGCTGCAAAGTAACTAAGCCTGTGCTCGGCAGCTACTGAGCCTGCACCGCAACTAACTGAAGCCCACACACTGCTACTACTGAGCCTGCTCGCTGCTGCTACTGAAACCCGTGTACCTAGAGTATGCGCTCCACCAACAAGAGAGGACACTGCAGTGAGAAGCCCACACACTGCAATGAAGAGTAGCCCCACTCACTGCAACAGAGAAAACCCCCAGGCAGCAAGAAGATCCTAGTGCAACCATAAGAAAAATTTATGAAAAATTTTTAAAAGGTGAGATCTGGAAAAATTATTTAGTCATCCAGCCCTGCCACATCTTTATATACTGGAGGCAATGGTTTATAAGGGCTCTGTCCTGGGTTATACAGGACATGAGAAAGAATCAGGACTTCTCTAGCAAAGGTTTCATGCTTTAAATTCCTCTGATCACATTTGATTTATTTTGTAAATTAAAAATTCATATGCATGTACTTCTAAGGTTTTTTTCTTTTTTTTTTTTTTTTTTTCTTTTCTTCTTCTGGCTGTGGGAGACTACCTGCAAGATGAATATTTGATGAACAATGACTGATCATTCAATGGCATCTATGGGACAACCAGAAATACACTTTAAATCCAAAGGGAACATATTCCAGGATATGTCACATTCTGCCTCAGTATCCCTCTTTTCTCCTGATGCTGTCTCTAGTGGAGTTACAGTCAGGCAGTGTACTTCTCCTTTTTTGTCATCTGTCCTGTAAGCCTCCTCCTGGGAACACAGATAGCAGTCAACAGGCAGGGCTGAGAACATCTGGCCACACACCCTAAGCCTCAGCATGACTCAGCATGACTCAGATGGCTGTTTTGGAGGTGGGGGCAGACTCTTGCCCCTAAGGCTAAGCAGACTGAGAAGATAGGGAGCAGGGCATTGACTCAGATCTAGGGGTGGCCCCGAGCATGAATGCCTATGGGAAGACAGCAGTGGAGGTTTAGACAAAAATGAATTATGAATTAAAGGGAAATTGGAGCTTATTTATTTGGAGATGAGATGTTTAGAAGGGATAGAGGGGCCTGGGCTTGTAGGCAGGAGAGTCATTTAGTAAATGTTTTCAGAGCAGCTGTTATGTGGTAGAAACTAATGTCAGTGCTTGAATCATAAATAAGACATGTATCTTGCTGTCCAGGAGTCCTAGTCAGAAATACTAGTTAATTACAATGTATATAATATTACAATATTTTACATACTTAATAGAGATAGATGTGGGAGATGAAAATTATGACTCTCTAATTTTCTTCTCTGCAAGCAGAATAATAGTTAATTAACTCGGCTGTTGTAATCATTTTGCTATGCATATGTATGGGCTTCCCTGGTGGCTCAGTGGTAATGCCTGCCAATGCAAGAAATGTGAGTTTGATCCCTGGGTGGGGAAGATCCCCTGAAGAAGGAAATGGCAACCCATTCCAGTATTCTTTTTTGGAAAATTCCATGGACAGAGGAGCCTGGCAGGCTATAGTCCATGGGGTCGCAAGGAGTGGGACATGACTTAGTGATTAAACAACAACACTGCATGGTAGCTAGTTCTTGCATGAAGCATGATGGAGAATGGGTATTCTTCATTACGAGAAACCCATTCATCTCTCAAGTCTAATCTTACATTTCTTTAATCCTATATGATCTTTTGGTACATTATTTATTCCCCCAAAATAAAGACAGCATGAGGCCCAAACTGACCTTGGAGAAGTTACATATAAAACAGGGTCTTGCCCTGGTAACATTTGTGAGGACTCACTGTCAAAGCTCTGCAAAGGGAGTTTCTGGGAACTTGCAGACCTTCTCATTTTTTGTACTCTTAACTCATCATCACAGCACTGCCCCTGGTGTGGTTTAGTGTCCTGAGTGCTTGGCACAAATTAAGATGTCACAAAGACCTAAATAAATAGATATGCCTATCTTTTAGGTTCATTGACTTTAATATACTCTCATCCTTAACCAAACTTGCTGCTTGGCCAAGGGGTCAAGAGGTCATTTGGGCCAGTATGGACTTAACCTACAATCCAACAATCTCTGTAGTCCAAGCTAGAGCCTCTTTTTAACCTGAACTTGTTTCCAATTCTTTTTCTTCTTTCTCTTACAAACTTTCCTACAGAGAGATACACCCATGTAGAGAAGGTATGGTCTGCAACCATGGCTTGAACCCTAATCTTCAATCTCCATGGTAAAAAAGGTAGGGAATAGGGGCAGTTTAACCTGCTTCTATTCCTTGGGTCCACAGTGGATGTCCGCGTTGATGTTTTGTTGTAGAAAGAGCAGAGTCTTTAGCAGCAAGAGAACCGGGCCTGCATCTTAACCTCAGTACTTACCAGCTCTGTGAACTTGGACAGTTTATGTCATCTCTTTGATCTTCAAGTCACCCACACTTTAAAAAAGACAATGTCATATAGACAGTAGATGAGCTCAGAACACCTGGGTTCAGAAACTGGAGCCTATTATACAGAGTGAAGTAAGCCAGAAAGAAAAACACCAATACAGTATGCTAATGCATATATATGGAATTTAGAAAGATGGTAACAATAACCCTGTGTACGAGACAGCAAAAGAAACACTGATGTATAGATCAGTCTTATGGACTCTGTGGGAGATGGAGAGGGTGGGGAGATTTGGGAGAATGGCATTGAAATATGTATAATATCATGTATGAAACGAGTCGCCAGTCCAGGTTCGATGCACGATACTGGATGCTTGGGGCTGGTGCACTGGGACGACCCAGAGGAAGGGTATGGGGAGGGAGGAGGGAGGAGGGTTCAGGATGGGGAACACAGGTATACCTGTGGCGGATTCATTTTGATATTTGGCAAAACTAATACAATATTGTAAAGTTTAAAAATAAAATAAAATTTAATAAAATAAAATAAATTAAAAAAAAAACAAAAAAATTAAATAAAAATTGACTACTTATTCAAGACATTTTCTTACATTTTCTGTGCCTTGGTTTCCTCATCACCTGAGAAACATTAATGGACTTCTGAATATTGGTAGAGGATAAATTAAGTTAATTCACATAATGAACTTAAATTATATCTTAGCATATATGAAAAACTCAAGAAATATCACTTATCATTAGCATGAATTATGGGGTCGTGAAGAGTCAGACACAACTTAGCAACTGAACAACGACAACATATTTCAGGATATATACTTCACAGAACTACCATATTAAAGGAGACTATTTAAATACCTAGAATGGTACCTGACATGTAGAAAGATTTCAGTAAGTGTTAACTCCCACCCTCTTTTAATTTTCCCCTAGTCTAAATCTCTTCTGTTTCTTCAAGTGTCTTTCCTGTGGTCTCTAGTTCCTTAATCATCCTGTTTCCTGTTCAACTTCTGGTCAGATTCTTAGTGGACCTCTTATGCTTCAGAATCTAGGGTTGTACATGATCCATGTGAAGTGAGATTTTCTAAAAGAGCAAAGTTGCTGTCAGCTGCCTTCATCTGCACCTATGCCTTTAGGAGTTTCAGCCTGAAAGCTAATCTCTGGACTTTGACCACAGTACCTGGGAAGATGGCCCAACTTGGGGAGGGGAAGGCTCTGCTTATATAGCATCTCAGGCCATTGTTCAATGATGTGCTGGGCTTTGAGACAGTCTGCACATCTTTAAGTGTGGTTGGTGTTATTTTCAAGAACTTACCTGTTGTTTTGAGACGTGTGGTCCCTAGTGAGCCCATGGCTCTAGCCTGAACTGCTGTTATTGGTCCTGACAGTGTGTCTTCAATAACCCCATAAAATAGTTATAGTTGTTATCCTTATTTTACAGATGTCAAGACTGTGTTCAGAGGAGCCAAGGCCCCCTTGTTTGGCTGGAGTGTCTCACGTGGTGGTAAAAAGTAAAATGGTGCTGTCCTGGGCCTCACTCCCCTTTCCCCTGCTCACTTCTGTTCTCACAGTCTATCTGCCCTGAGACTCGAGACTCCACCCGAAGCCACCAACCTGACCTGACCACCTATCTGACTCAACAGACCTGTAGCCCTTCTGGGCCCTGATAGCCAGCAAGTAGTCTTGGCCCCGCCCTCTCTGTGACCTCTGATAGACACATCTTGCACCCCAGCTCCCAGAGTCCCTGTGGAGACCTCGGGTTTGCTGAGTAAAGTTTGCTGAAGTTCAAACCCAAAGAAACTCCTGCTCCCAGAGTTATAGTCCCAGACTTCTCCAGGCCTGCCTCCTGCATCCAGAGCCCCATTCCTCTGCTCTCCTAGACCTATCCATCTCATGCTCCTCAGCAGTGCAGCAAAGGGCTTGTGAGCTGTGGATTCAAAGTCTGATTAGGGTCCTAGAACTAGTGATATATCTTATATGTCTGACTTAGGTAACATTCCTTGACTCCTCTCAGGTTAGTCTTAGTCTTCTCATCTCAAAATAGAGATGATGATCTTATCCATTTTATAGTTTATGTGGGATTAGAAGAAAATATGACACACTGAAGTAGCAGCTTATTTAATTAGACTTTAGAATATAGAAGTTCTCAAGAAATAATAGACTTATCATCTATTAATCCTGTCCACCTTCTCACACAACTCTCCTACTCACTCCCCATCTCCTTAGTTCTCCATATTCCTGTTCATTCTCTCTTACTTATAGTGATTTCAGATGTTTAAAATGGGATTTGGGGGATAAGCCATTAACAAGTGAAGTGTTTCTTGAAGGAGCCATATTCATCAAATGGATCTTCTCAGCAGCATTCAAGGGGAGGAAAGGGGATGAAAGTCAACAGTGGGAGCCCAGGAGGGAACCCCAGGCAGCTGTACTCAAGGAACCGAGAGTAGGAAGCTGAGGACCAGTCTCTGGATGCTGGGCTCATAGGGAACTGCTTCAACGAAATGGGACACAGACTGGGAAAAGTAGTTTCAGACTGGAGGTAAGGACATTTTGATAGGACCAACTGAAGAGAGGATCTCTGGAGGTTTGGAGCAAAGGGATCCCTGTCACACTAAGAAAACCTGCTCCTTGTGGGCACTGGTCTCTTTTCTGTGCATATCCTATGGACTCCTGATTTTAGGACAGGCTTCACAAAGCCCTGACTTCCCACCAGCTGGACCCCTGAATGGGAAGAAAATATTGTGGTTTTCACTTGGAACTCTCTTTTCACTCTGGTTCCCTCTTTTCCTCAGCTCAGCATATCCACTTGATAATTTGATTCATCCAATGAAGAAGTGAGGGGGAGAGCTTTTTCTCGTGTGTGTCCATCACTGTGTGTATGATAGGGAAGAAGAGACTGAAATGTAACAGCACAGACCTTCATAGAGCTACGTGACTCTAAGAATTCATCAAGGACAATCTTCAGCTTACCCTGTTTCATACAGTCACGGAGAAGCACTTCCTCTTACAGGGAGGCACTCGTGGCTTTTCCACTGAGCCTGTACTTTTGTTAAACAGCATAATGTTTACAAAGTTCTTATGCAAATGAAAATTCTTTAGTCCTGTGTCGCATAATAATACTCAAATCCCTGTTTCAGAAGATAACCTTCCCATATTGGCATAGTCATTTTTTACTATTGTCAAAAATATTGACTATAGTCAATATTTTTAAACCAAAATTGCATGCATTGCAATATGGTGACATACCAGTGACCCAGAGAGTCACAGTCCTTGACTTTACAAAGCCAACTACTTAAATGAAGACAATAATCATAACCACCACCCTTTTTCTACTTAGTATACTCTTCTTTCTAGTATACTCTTAGTATACTCTTCCTTCTCTCCTAGTATACTCAGAGAAATAAGTTAAATGATGTAAGTTACACAAAATCCTTGCTGAAATGTCTGGCACATTAGTAAGCTTTCAATAAATGCCAGTTGTCTTATTATCACTTTTACAAATACACTGGTGTAAAGTGCAGAATAAAATAGTGGTTGGCTCAATAAAAATGGCGGAAGACTCTAGAGCACTTAGCATATATAAGCCACAATCCTTGCGCATATTTACTCTCTCAATGTCACAACAATCTTCTGAGGATGTTAAAACCCCATTTTACAGGTGAGAGAATTGGGTCATACAGCTAGTAACTGGTCCTGAGTTCAGCTACTCAGACCATCTGACTTGATAATCGGTGCTCTTAACCACAGCTCTCTACCCCTAAGACTTCCTTGAAGGAAATGGTTCAATCTCTGAAGTGAGTTAGTGGAGGCAGCTAAGTGGGGAGGGTGTCAAGTTCTTTCCTAGATGTGTGAACAGAGAAGGGAAGAAGAGCGTGCTCTCTTCTCCACTCAGCAACTAGCACACACACACTAGTACCAGTGGGTTTGCTTAGGAGAATTTCCTAGCTGAATGAGAGACCTTGGGAAGTCTTGCTAGCTGAGTAGTATAGGGTTCAATAACACTTCTGGTTATTGAGGGAATTTACACATTTAACCAGCAGAAATTTTCTGTTGGTAGAATGACAATTTTATCTGCACAGTGCGCTAAGTCACTTTGTCCATGTCCAAAAGAGAAATCTGAAGCTCAGGGAAAGATGAGGACTTTATCAGTGTGATGTAATTTGTCATGGAAATGCCCAGGCTAGGACTCAAAGCTCCTGACTTGCTCCCCAGGGCACTTTCCCTAAGGCCCTTGCCCTTGAACTGTGCTCTTTCTGAGAGAAGGAATAAAAGGAACCTAAAATATCTTAGGGTACTTTCCATGCTATAGCCAGGCTGGGATCAGTGATTCAGTTCAGTTCAGTTGCCCAGTTGTGTCCAACTCTTTGAGACCCCACGGATTGCAGCATGCCAGACTTCCCTGTCCATCACCAACTCCCGGAGCCTACACAAACTCATGTCTGTTGTGTTGGTGATACCCTCCAACCATCTCATCCTCCATTGTCCTCTTCTTCTCCTGCTTTCAATCTTTTCCAGCATCAGAGTCTTTTCCAATAAGTTGACTCTGCATCAGGTGGCCAAAGTATTGGAGTTTCAGCTTCAGCATCAGTCCTTCCAATGAATATTCAGGACTGGTTTCCTTCAGGATTGACTAGTTGGATCTCCTTGCAGGCCAAGGGACTCTCAAGTGTCTTCTCAAACAGCACAGTTCAAAAGGATCAGTTCTTCGATGCTCAGATTTCTTTATAGTCCAACTCTCACATCCATACATGACTACAGGACGAGCCATAGCTTTGACTAGATGGACCATTGTTGGTAAAGTAATGTCTCTACTTTTTAATATGCTGTGTAGGTTGGTCATAGCTTTTCTTCCAAGGAGAAAGGGTCTTTTAATTTCATCGCTGCAGCCACCATCTGCAGTAATTTTGGAGCCCAAAAAAATAAAGTCTCTCACTGTTTCCATTGTCTCCCCATCTATTTCCCATGAAGTGATGGGACCTGATGCCATGATCTTACTTTTCTGAATGTTGAGTTTTAAGCAAACCTTCTCACTCTCCTCTTTCACTTTCATCAAGAGGCTCTTTAGTTCCTCTTTGCTTTCTGCCATAAGGGTGGTATCATCTATGTATCTGAGGTTATTGTTATTTCCCCCAGCAATCTTGATTCCAGCCTGTGCTTCATCTAGCCCAGCATTTCTCATGATGTACTCTGCATATAAGTTAAATAAGCAGGGTGACAATATACAGCCTTGACATACTCCTTTCCTGATCTGGAACCACTCTTGTTCCATGTCCAGTTCTAACTGTTGCTTCTTGACCTGCATACAGATTTCTCAAGAGGCAGGTCAGGTGGTCTGGCATTTCCATGTCCTTCAGAATTTTCCACAGTTTGTTGTGATCCACACAGTCAAAGGCTTTGGCATAAAAATAAAACAAAAGTAGATGTTTTTCTGGAACTCTTGCTTTTTCGATGATCCAGCGGATGTTGGCAATTTGATCTCTGGTTCCTCTGCCTTTTGTAAACCTGGTTTGAACATCTGGAAGTTCACGGTTCACGTACTGTTTAAGCCTAGCTTGGAGGATTTCGAGCATTACTTTTTTAGCATGTGAGATGAGTACAATTGTGCAGTAGTTTATAGGCTATTTCAATGACAACATGCTGACCCTGACTGTAGGAAAGTAAATATAGACAATACATAGTTAATTTTCCCTGGTGACTCAGATGGTAAAGAATCTGCCTTCAGTGCAGGAGACCCAGCTTTGACCCCTGAGTGGAGAAGATCCCCTGGAGAAGGGAATGGCTACCACTCCAGTGTTCTTGCCTGGGACAGTCCATGGACAGAGGAGCCTGGCAGGCTACAGACCATGAAGTCCCAAAGAGTCAGATACCACTAACACTTTCCAATCCAACAAAAGTGATGGATGCAGCATTAGGATGAAGGTCAGAATTTAATTTTCAATAATAAAAAAAGATAGGTTTTTCTTTCTTGGGCTCCAAAATCACTGCCGATGATGACTGCAGCCATGACATTTGAACATGCTTGCTTCTTGGAGAAAAGCTATGACAAACCTAGACAGCATATTAAAAAGCAGAGACACTACTTTGCCGACAAAGGTCCATATAATCAAAGTTATGATTTTTCCAGTAGTCACGTATGGATGTGAGATTGGAGGCTGAGAGTTGGAGCCATAAAGAAGGCTGAGCACCAAAGAATTGATCCTTTTGAATTGTGGTTTTGGAGCAGACTCCTGAGAGTCCCCTGGATAGCAAGGAGATCAAACCAGTCAATCCTAAAGGAAACCAACCCTGAATATTCATTGGAAGGACTGATGCTGGAACTGAAGCTCCAGCAGTTTGGACAACTGATGCAAAGAGCAGACCCATTGGAAAAGACCTTGATATTAGGAAAGATTGAAGGAAGGAGGAGAAGGGGATGACAGAGGATTGGATGGTCGGATGGCATCACCAATTCATTGAGTTTGAGCAAGCTCTGGGGGATTATGAGGGAGAGGGAAGGCTGCTGTGCTTCAGTCTATGGGGTCACAAAGAGTCAAACATGGCCGAGTGGCTGAATAATAACAACAAATCAGAAGGAACTTAAAGAATAAGACTTTGAGTTTTCTGACAATTGGCACTGGACTAGAATGCGTGATCTGAGGCCCTGTAGTTCCTGTTTAGCTACCCTCAGGTAGAAATCTCTGCAAAGAACTAGTGGTCCTCCAAACTAGTGCCCTGAGATAATATTTTTTCTCATGAAAAAAGTCCAAGCAAGTCCTTTTCCTATTCCCTGAAATCAGCAGAGAATGACTCTGGCCCACCTTCAGGGAGAGGGAAGATTTGAGGAGTTTGAGACAGTGACTTTAGGTGTTCACAATCTTCTTTGTCCACCAAGTTTAACACTCCTGTCTACTTCCACAGCTAACACAGTAGGTGAGAGACTGGAAATGCTGAGAACCTGGGATCTCAGGTGCAGGGAAAGAGGAGATATTAGTGTTAATTCCCTATTTCTTCTTCTTTTTTTAATTGAACTCTAATTTATTTACAGTATTAGATTACTTTCAGGTGTACAGCATTGTGATTCAGTATTGTTACAGGTTATATTCTATTCAAAATTATTGCAAGAGAATGGCTATATGTCCCTGTGCTATACTATATGTCCTTGTTGCTTGTCTATTTTATACACAATAGTTTGTATTGGGTTGACTAAAAGTTTGTTCAGGTTTTTCTATAACAGCTAATGGAAAAACCCAAAGGAAGTTTTTGCTAACATGGTTCTCTCATAATCCTACTTCCTTAATTGGTCCCTCCCTTCCCTCTTCCCTTTGGTAACCATGGGTTTTCTTTCTGTATCTGTGAGTCTGTTTCTTTCTTCCATATATGCACTCATTTGTATTACTTTTTATATTTCACATATAAGTGATCTCATACCAGTCATTCATTCCCTATTAACATTATTAACATGCTCCTGAAACTTTTTAGTCCAATCATCTTGGAAGTATGAGTTGTAGGTCAGAAATTGTTTTTAATTTTTTAATTGAAGGCTAATTGCTTTACAGAATTTTGTGTTTTTTCTGTCATGCATCAACAAGAATCAGCCATAGGTACACCCATGTCCCTCCCTCCCAAACCTTCCTCCCATCTCCCTCCCCATCCCACCCTTCAGTTTGTCACAGAGCCCCTGTTTGAGTTCCCTGAGTAATCTAGCAAATCAAAATTTTAAAAAAATATTTTGGCTTCCTTTGACATCAGAATTTAACCTAGGCACTAATGAATTAAACAAGGCCCGATATCTCAGATCTGAGACTCAGTCTTTAAGTCCCCTCCCTTCATCCCTGTCCCCATTACCACAAACTATGCAGTCTAGTTTCCCACACTGAATCCAGAGTGCAATGGATAAGCCTTGCCCTTGGAAAACCACCCTAGTGATCATGGTATGTCTCCTGCCAGGTAAATATAAGACTGGGACTTTTCAAACAGGGTAAGGAGACAATCATGAAGGGAAGATTTAATTCATCTATCTATTCATCTATTCACCACCTATCTATAATATTCATTCATTCATAAATGTAAGCAAAAAGCTTAGCAGACAGTATGAAAGTGCTCAGGTCCTTGTGTGTGTGTGTGTGTGTGTGTGGGTTGAACTTAAGTGGAAGTACAACTCTGCTGCCCCTCCGTGGTCTTCAGACTACCCTGCAAGTCTCTGTCAACTCCTTAGCTTGATTTTGAGATGCTATGTAAACCCTGCCCTCTCTATGTTTTAATTTCCTCAGGATAATAATTTTCAAAATAGAATAATCGTGTCATATGTAGGAGGGCATTTTCAAAAATTAGACAAACTTAGATTTGAGTTCAGTCTTTGAAACATATTTATGGCACAGAGAAATTTAATTAACTTGTATGAATCCAGAAGTCTTCAGGATGAAATTTGTATAATAGGGTTATACTATTTGTATATATAGTATA
Organism: Bos mutus; assembly: GCF_027580195.1. Taxonomy (NCBI): domain Eukaryota; kingdom Metazoa; phylum Chordata; class Mammalia; order Artiodactyla; family Bovidae; genus Bos; species Bos mutus. The sequence goes on from NW_027219453.1 coordinate 454,411, forward strand.
TATACTATTTGTATATATAGTATATATTTCTGATGCTCTACATACTTCCTATAGTTCCTAGCATAAAGTAAGACCCTTATAAATATTATCTTTTAATATATGTATTATAAGCACCTTCAGCATATTATTCCCTGGTGGCTCAAATGTTACAGAATCTGCCTGCAATGTGGAAGATCCGGGTTTGTTCCCTGGGTCAAGAGGATCCCCTTGAGAAGGGCATGGCTACACACTCTAGTATTCTTGCCTGGAGAATTCCGAGGACAGAGGTGCCTGGAGGGCTACAGTCCATGGGAATGCAAACAGTCAGACACAACTGCCTATGTTCTTTGAATGATTTGAGCTTTACATGCAATATCTCACTTAGTCATTAATACACTATGCAGAAATCACTTATTCCCCTTTTCCAAGTGAGTAACGTATAAATTAGAATATGTAAGAAAATATTTAAGCATTATATAGCTAGAAAATAATTTTATTTATAGAATACTCCAACAATACAAACACTCATAAACTGAAAATTGATAGTTCTTATCCTACAGTCCTACTCTCATTCCTCTTCCTACAGGAAACCAGCCTTAGCAGTCTGGTGTGAATCCTTCCAGAATGTATTTCTGATTCATGGGGATGGGTGTGGCAGAGAGGAAGAGAGAGAGAGAAAGAGGAACAGAGGGGTGAGGAAAGAGATTCAATATTTGTTTATCTCTTGAAAAAGCTTTTCCTATTATGTTAAATTGAAGGTAGTATTTCCTTTTTGAAATCTGGGATAAATAAAGACAGATTAATATCTAAAATCATTTGAAGGTCTGTGACATTTTGAACATGTAACTTTATGTTTTACTATTAGAAATGAGAAAGAGAGTGTAGCCATTTCCTCAGGGGACATTACTGGGAAGAGGCACTCAAATACCTTGTCTCTGCAAGGTGGGAGCACCTACCTTCAGTCAAGAGACCTCTTCAGCACTCCCTTCATAGGAGGCTCCACCCATCTTAACCTGGTAACTACATGAGTATGTCCACCCCTCTGATGGCCATAGCAACAGCAGCAGCCTACTTTTCTAAACAAATCTTCCAGATATATATTAGAGAGTGTTAACACCCTGATAAGATAAAAATATATAGTTTGTCCTTTTTTATCATTATGATTACCACTGACATTCTCAGTCTTTCATGTGGTCACTCTGGTTACACTGAAGGTCAGTTGGCTATGAAACATTAAATCAGAGAAAAGGTAACCTCATCCTTACAGGTTTAAGCTGAAACAGTTAAGCAGAGTGAATTAGAAAGCTTACAAATATTTTCCAGAAAGTGTGAAATGAGTCTTCTCCAAATTAGTGCATAGAGAAGAATAGTGGACAATGGACCCCGTATTAGGATGAGCAACTGTAGCATAAATCTTCACCAATTTTTAGTCCAGACACAAAGACAGGCTATGTGGATCATGCCACGGAGGCAAGAGGTGAGAACTGATGGGAGCAAGAAACAAAAAGCCGTTTGATCTGGGAGAGTAGAAAAGAACATAACAACAGTCGATTGTGATGCTAACAGTGCAAAAGAGATCCTGGTAAAGAGATGGAGGCATAAGGCAGGGAGTAGCAGACAACCACGTGGTAGTCAAAGGATTTGGCCATCAGGAAAAGAATACCATAAAGAGTAATCTAAGGATGGAGCAATATTAGGCTTAAAAGATAAGCTCTGAGGCATTAAAACACAGGATTCCATGACTGTGAGGAGGATGGTGAAGGTTAAGTTGTTTTTCAGTCGCTAAGGCATGCCCTACTCTTTGCAACCCCATGGACTAAAGCACACCAGGGTTACCTGTCCTTTACTATCTCCCAGAGTTTGCTCAAATTCATGTCCATTGAGTTGGTGATACTATCCAACCATCTCATCTTCTGCAACCCTCTTCTCCTTTGCCTTCAATTTTTACCAGAACCAGGGTCTTCTCCAATGAGTTGACTCTTCGCATCAAGTGGCCAAAGTATTGCAGCTTCAGCTTCAGCATCAGTCCTTCCAAGGAATATCCAGGGCTGATTTCCTTTAGGACTGACTAGTTTGATCTCCTTGCAGTCCCAGGGACTCTCAAGAGCCTTCTCCAGCATCACAATTCAAAAGCATCAATTCTTCAACGCTCAGCTTTCTTTAGGATCCAACTCTCACATCCCTAAATGACTACTGGAAAAACCATAGCTTTGACTATATGGACCTTTGTTGGCAGTGATGTCTCGGCTTTTTAATACACTGTCTAGATGTGTCATAGGTTTCCTTCCAAGGGGATAGCACCTGTTAATTTCATGGCTGCAGTCAGCATCAGCAATGATTTTGGAGAAAATAAAATTTCTCACTGCTTCTACTCCCCCCCCGCCCCGCCCCCTTCTATTTGCCATGAAGTGATGGGACTGGATGCCATGATTTTAGTTTTTTGAATGTTGAGTTTTAAGCTAGATTTTTCACTCTCCTCTTTCACCCTCATCAAGAGCTTAAGTTCCTCATCATTTTCTCCCATTAGAGTGGTATCATCTGCGTATCTGAAGTTGCTGATATTTCTCCTGGCAATCTCAATTCCAGCTTGTGATTCATCCAGCCTGGCATTTCACATGATGTACTCTGCATATACGTTAAATAGGCAGGGTGCCAATATACAGCCTTGTCATACTCCTTTCCCAATCGTGAATCCTTAAGTTGTTCCACGTAAGGTTCTAACTGTTACTTTTTTTTTTTTTTTTTTCTAATTTTATTTTATTTTTAAACTTTACATAATTGTATTAGTTTTGCCAAATATCAAAATGAATCCGCCACAGGTATACATGTGTTCCCCATCCAGAACCCTCCTCCCTCCTCCCTCCCCATACCATTCTTGACTCTCATACAATTTTCTCAGGTGAAGATAATGACCAGATGCATCTATCTCACATGGAGAGGAACATAGGCTCACTAAAAAAGGGTTCTTTCCTGATGTTGGCCAGAACCACAGCACTGCCCACTGGGTCATGTAGAGCTAACAGAATGAGATAGAGATTCTGGAAGAGAGGGCTAGGTATGCCTGTGAGACTGAAGTAGGAGCTTCTTGGTGTTAGTCACTGTGGGTGTGACTGGTAAAGGAACCACAGAGGCCTTTGTCTTAAAGTCACTCAGAAATCTGGGCCACAGTTCAAATCTCAGGTGCATAAGAATGCAACAATGGATTTAGATAAAGCTCAGTGGTTCCTTACATTCCATGAATGTTGATCAATTTAGGTGAACTTGGGAAAATGGGCAAATGTGGGGAAAACTAAGAAACTAAGAGAATCTTTTTCATTTTTGGAGGTCTGGAAGTGATGGTCACTTTATCCTAAGTGCGAACTTTAAATGACATTGTAGTAAAAAGCAGGATTGGAGTAAAAGCAAACAAAAAGGCAGAAACAAATACAAATGTACAATATCTTACACATGATCTGCCTCAATAGTTTTGGGAACTTTCTCATAAATTAGTGTTTATTTATTGCTTATGTCATGCACAGATACTGATTATAGGTAGTTCTTCTGTGTGCTCACCTCCAAGCAGAGGCACAGCATTTGAATTCTCTACCTCAGAATTCTTTTATTCCTCTCAATGGGAGGAGAGAGGTATGGGGACAAATGATGTGATGACACCCCTGATTTTTCCAGGAACACACTATTACCTTCATATTCCTTTATCCAAACCAGTCACATGGCCAGCTTAATCACAAGGGCTGATGGATCTGATAGAAAGAATATAGATTTCAGGACCCTGCACTGTCTCTGCCATACTGGTCACTAGCATTTAGCATTATCTCAAAATCTTCTTGGTTCCAGAAAGAACAAAGTCACTAAAGGGAAGTTCCTAGTAATGTACAGAGATTTTTGACTGGAGTACAACATATGCTAATATATAAAAATTTTGCAAGTTAAGTAATGAATGATTTGAGAATTTCAAAGTTCATAGAACGTTTAGAGGCTTTGTACAGTCATCTACATTTTACCTGGATATTTAAAATGCTAGTAAACAAGTGTGTTTCTTTTTTTCAGATATTTATAGCACTGGGCAAACTTGGAGATAGTCTGTTACATTTGTGTACAGCTCTGATTGTTGAAAAGTCTTTCCCATATTGATCTAAGAATGTGCCTCCTTGTAACTTCCCACAATAGATTTTAGTTATTTTATATAAAGAAACTCATATTAGTTTTGCTTAAAATGCCACTCTATGTTACTACCTATCTTATTTTCTTTACATAAAGTTCAGTTCTAATCTCTTCTCAGTTTCTATCTATGATCAGAAGATCTTTGCCACTCTTATTTTGTTTTCCCTTCCAATTCTTTCATATGTATAAAATGCTAACCTCAATTCATATTTAATAACAGGTTAATGGGTGCATTTTCAGCACTCAAAGACAGATTTAGGCTTAAATGTCTAGCCAGTATAAATATTACCTTTTAAAATGTATTTGTTGTATTCATCTGTTCCATCATGACAACATAATGAGGACAGCCACTATGGAGAACAGTGTGGAGACTCCTTAAAAAACTGGAAATAGAACTGCCTTATGATCCAGCAATCCCACTGCTGGGCATACACACTGAGGAAACCAGAAGGGAAAGAGACACGTGTACCCCAATGTTCATCGCAGCACTGTTTATAATAGCCAGGACATGGAAGCAACCTAGATGTCCATCAGCATATGAATGGATAAGAAAGCAGTGGTACATATACACAATGGAGTATTACTAGCCATTAAAAATAATACATTTGAATCAGTTCTAATGAGGTGGGTGAAACTGGAGCCTATTATATAGAGTGAAGTAAGCCAGAAAGAAAAACACCAATACAGTATACTAACACATATATATGGAATTTAGAAAGATGGTAACAATAACCCTGTGTACAAGACAGCAAAAGAGACACTGATGTATAGAACAGTCTTATGGACTCTGTGGGAGAGGGAGAGGGTGGGATGATTTGGGAGAATGGCATTGAAACATGTATAATATCATGTATGAAACGAGTCGCCAGTTTAGGTTCAATGCACGATACTGGATGCTTGGGGCTGGTGCACTGGGATGACCCAGAGGAATGGTATGGGGAGGGAGGAGGAAGGAGGGTTCAGGATGGGGGACACATGTATACCTGTGGCAGATTCATTTCGATATTTGGCAAAACTAACACAATATTTTAAAGTTTAAAAATAAAATAAAATTAAAAAAAAAAAAAGACTGCAGGTAACGAATAGAGTACAATTCTAATTTAGTCTATCAAAAATAATACATTTTAATGTCTATTCCCAAAGCAATCTCCATACAATTTGTGTACCTGAATCACTTCAAATTCCAAAATCCAAAACCTTCAGTTCAGATTTTACAAGTCCATGTCATTTAAGCAAGTTTGGATTTTTCTCCTGCTTCCTTCCTCTTGTCCACTTACTGGGTGACAGTTGGTCCTAATAGGTCATCTGTACATATCCCAAACAGCAAACTTTTGCATTTATCCATTCTCTTTCTTTTCATTTCATGAGTTTTATTATTTTAGAAATACAATGTTGAAAGGTTAAGGGGTTGGTGTAGGTAGGAATGGTGATTTATGATGATTTATACATCAGGTAAATAGGCATTGACAAGGGAGCCCCACAGGGGTCATAGTTCAGTGGATCAACTTAGTGGCAATCTCATCAGTACCCACATCAACAAAGTACCTGCCACTTCAATGTCCAGACTGATCTTTTTGTCATTGACAGTATTCCCTGAAGTGGTGGTCATTTCCACAGAACATTCATATTTCCTTTGTCCATCTCCACTCACCACCCACTGCTCTTTATTAGATACGTTACTATATGCAAAATCCTCAAAAATCTATGCTTATTTTTATATTTTTATGAAATGGAAGTGGTACAAAGATTGTTGTCATTTCATTCTTTCTAAATTCCTCTTCAGAGATATCAGTAATGATGATAAGAGAAAACAAATATTTAACAAGACTCTGGGTAGGTTACTAGGAGGAAGTGATACTTAGGGACTTCGGGAAAGTCATGTACACACTGAGATATTTAAAATGGATAACCAAAAAAGACCTATTGTACAGTACATGGAACTCTGCTCAATGTTATGTGCCAGCCTGGATTGGAGGAGGACTTGGGGGAGAATGAATACATGTATATTTATGGCTGAGTCCCTTCTCTGTTCACCTGAAATGGCCACAACATTGTGCTAATCAGCTAGACTCCAATATAAAGTGCTTTTGGTGTTAAATAAAAATTAAAAAAACAAAAGACCCTGGGTACATATAGGTTCAGTTGAATTTGGAAGAAACTAATGTTTCTCTTCGGAGAAGGCAATGGCATCCCACCCCAGTACTCTTGCCTGGAAAATCCCATGGACAGAGGAGCCTGGTAGGCTGCAATCCATGGGGTCGCTGAGAGTCAGACATGACTGAGCGACTTCACTTTCACTTTTCACTTTCATGCATTGGAGAAGGAAATGGCAACCCACTCCAGTGTTCATGCCTGGAGAATCCCAGGGACAGGGGAGCCTGGTGGGCTGCCGTCCATGGGGTCACACAGAGTCAGATACTACTGAAATGACTTAGCAGCAGTAGCAGCAATGTTTCTCTTATGTTAAATGTTACTTGCTCAGTCATATCTGACTCTTTGCAACCCCATGGACTACAGCCCTCCAGGCTCCTTTGTCCATGGAGCTTTCCAGGCAAGAATACTGGAGTGGGTTTCCATTCCATTTGCTAGGCTATCTTCCCAACTCAGGGATCAACGGGGGTCTTCCCAACCCAGGTCTCCTGCATTGCAGACAGATTCTTTACCCATTTGAGTCACTAAGTTACTGCGATCAGCTTGCTGTGAAATTTCTTGGTTATAGGCAATCAAAGCTAACTTGATTTGATAAGAGTATACTTAATAAATATTTCATATTTCAAAATTTTCTATAGAAGCCTATTCTTAATTTTTTCTGGTTATGAGCTTTCTAAATTCATAAATACAAGAAGTTTTATATGATGCCTCCTTTAGCAATATAGCAGCCATCTTTTTCACTCTGGGAGCCTCATCTCTTCCGTAGAGATGGCTGTGTAAAATTTATGCATTCAGTTATGAATTTCTGATATTGCTTTTGTCATTCAGATACTCAACGATTTTTTAAAATCTATGACTCAAGGCTTCTGAGACATTTGTTCTAGGAGTCGTCTTCCTCAAAATGTTTCCTGTGAAAGCTCTCAACTACCATCTCTTTTCCTGTTTTACAGTTTGTGTCTTGGTGTTTCAGGCCTCAGGTCTTCTGCAGTACAGAAAAATGTCCTGAGCCCCCGAGTCTACGGAGTGGGGCTCCATATACCTTGCCAAAACGAGTTTACCAACTCTTCCCACTGGGGGGCACTAGTGGTAAAGAACCCGCCTGCCAATGTAGGAGAGGAGATGTGGGTTCAATTCTCAGCTGGGGAAGATCCCCTGGAGAAGGGAGTGGCAACCAGCTCCAGTATTCTTGCCTGAAGAGTCCCATGGACAGAGGAGTCTGGGAGGCTACAGTCCATAGGGTTCCAAACAGCTGGACACGACTGAAGTGACTTAACATGCATGCATGCATGCCCACTTATTCTGATTTCTCTAGACTTTCACAAGTCATCTCCTTATTCAAATTCCTCTTAAGATATCACTATTGATATTTCTCAAATATTTCTTGGTGAGGGACCCAATTCTATGGATTAATCATTTTCTTCAGTGATTAACCAGTGACACAAATATCTGATTGATTTCAAGAGAGAAAATGTTAATTGGTTCATATTGGAAAAATGCCTAAATGTGAAAGATTATATGAAGAGGAATAAAGGAGTGAAGAGTATGAAATAGAGCCACAGAATCATTTGGGTAACTAACCATAAAGGCTAGAAACATAGATGTGTGATTGATAGAATACAAGTTGGATGCTGAAGAGTAAATTGTTGAGATTGGTTAGTATTATGTTTATTATTCCAGGAAAAGGCTTTGCAGATAGAGATTTATAATTAATTAAGACTGAGACAATACATACATTCTTGTACATTTAAGGAAAAAAATGGCTTGATAATATGCTGTAAGAGGATGGAGAGAAAGAACAAATACCGTATAATAAGAGTGCCTTGAACAAGGCACTTCACCTGCAAAAGCTACCATGTGGTCCAGCAACAGAGCAGCTCCCTTCTTGCTGACTGGTTTCCTGGGCTTAAAAGCAGTTCACCACTGGATCCCTCTTCCTTTCTTTATCATATACCTCTCCATCCTTTCTGGCAATGGCACGCTGCTCGTCCTTATTTGGATGAACACAGTCTTCATGAGCCCATGTACTACTTCCAGGCTATGCTGGCAGGTACAGATCTTGGGATGATGCTAACTACAATGCCCATAGTCCTGGGTGTCCTATTGCTGGATCGGAGGGAAATTGCCCAGAGTGCTTGTTTCACTCAATCCTACTTCATTCACACACTGGCTATCGTAGAATCAGGTATCTTGCCTGCCAGGGCCTATGACCGTTTCATTGACATCCGTAGCCCTCTGAGGTACAGCTCCATTATCACCATTTCCTGGGTGATGAAAATAGGACTGTGGGCATTAGTGAGTGACTTTGTGTTCATTGTACCCCCAATTCTGCCACTCTATTTGTTCCCATACCGCCATCCCCATGTTCCTTCTCATGCCTTTTGCCTCCACCAGGATGGCATGAAACTCACCTGTGCTGATATTACATTTAATCATGTGTACCCAGTTATTCTGGTTGCTTCAACTTTCTTCCTAGATGCTCTGATGATGCACTGATGATTCTCGTCTCTTCTCGTCTCATCTAATCTTTAAGACAGTGATGAGCATTGCCTCTGGAGAGGAGCGAGCTAAGGCTCTCAACACATGTGTCTCCCATATCAGCTGTGTCCTGGTCTCTTACATCACTGTGATTGGCCTGACTTTTCATCCACAGGTTTGGGACGCATGTGCCACATTACCATGAGCTATGTCTAATTTCTCTTTCCTCCATTCATGAATCCCCTTATATACAGCATCAAGACCAAGCAGATTCAGAGAAGCATTGTTTGTCTATTTTCTGTGAGCAATAGGCTTGCTTTAGCCTTGTTTCAGGACCTTGAGATCTCTAGGATACTTTGGCCTTTCTCATTATTGGAAGAGAAACTTGGTTTTATGCTCACTCGTTCTTTTCCAAGATAGATGAGATTTAAATTATTACATACAGCTGTAAGTTGACTTGAGCAGGTTATATATACTACTTATTTACTATTTGGCTATAGAGTATATATTAGGATAAATACATAAAATATTCTAATAATGAATATAATGTCAGTGATCTTGGGGAAAGGGATACAGGAAATAGTGAGATGGGACATTCTAGATCATGAATGTAAAGGAACAATAAGTATCAAGATAAATAGATGAAGAGAGAGAGGATGAGATGGTTGGATGGCATCAATAATTCAATGACCATGAACTTGGGCAAACTCTGGGAGATGGTGAGGGACAGGGAACCTGGTCTTCTGCAGTCCATGGTATAATGAGAGTTGGACACAGCCTGGTGACTGAACAACAACACAGCCTGGTTCAAACTTGGTTGGTCTGAAAAATATATGTGCAATTGAAAGTACATTCTGTGTGCTCTATAAAATAGAATTATAATGATATCATCTTCCCTTATCTATGTTTTGAATCTTTCTTAGAAATTATGTTGTTTCATAAGTAAGGAAAACTAGCAAATGTCTACAGCTCTAGAAACTTACTCCTGAAACTTCAGTTTCTGTTAGCAAATCCATATGTTTTATATTATTAAAGGGAAATTGATACAATTAAAAATTAAATAGCAACCAACCAATTTCCTATCACCTAGTTTTGAAGTCAGATCCCCTAGCACACCTTTCCTTTTTCCCAGTAAACATCAATATACTAATTTTCTTCTTTCCAATTTTCTAATTGGCTTCCTGATGTTTCACTTCCTGTTTCCGTCTCTGCTCACTTCCTTCTGACAGTGAAGAACTCAGAGCATTTTTACTTTACGAAATTTTTCTGCTGATGAAGACAGAAAACCTGTCAGTAGTAATGCTGTGTGCTGATTGAATAGGTTTTTCCTTCATCTTTCTTCAAAATCTTTGTGTTTATGCTGTTCATTTTGGTTGAAATAGTCAACAAAAATACAAAAGCTTTCATCAATCTGGAAAGAAACATGTAAAGTGGGGCAGGGATAAATTAGGAGTTGGGATTAAAATATACACAGTACTATATATAAAATAGATAACCAATAAGGACTTACTATATAGCACAGGGAACTATACTCAGTATCTTGTAATAAACTATTATAGAAAAGAATCTAAAAAAGAACATACTTATATGTCTGGATTACCTTGCTATACACTTGAAATGAAAACAACATTGCAAATCAACTATACTTCAATAAAAATTAAACAAAGAAATATAGCTTACAGTCTGTTGCTACTGTTATGTTATGCTAATTAACATTCATCTGCTGTTGTTTCTGTGCTACTATATGGAGCTAGGCTAGTCCTGAGCATGTGATCTAAAAAGTTAGCACTCATTGCTCTCTGAGGATTGTCCTTATTTGTATTTCTAAGTTGGTTTTTCTACCTGGACCTCCTCCCCACATCCTATTTTCTGATTAGATCTTATATACAAAGCCCAGGATATAGCAAGTCCAGTCTAGGTTCTCTCTGCCTTACCTCAGAGACTCTCCATACTGATGCTTATCCAGACAGTGAGCTCTCTAAAAATATTCCAGCAACTTCAACATGGAAAAACCTCATCTGTCATTTTCTCTCAGCAAGAAATCTCCTAGATCCAAATCTTAAGGGCTAGATCCTCCTATCTTGGTACCTCTCTTACACACCTTATAGAAATCACAGGTACCTTGGTGTCTCTATATTACATATATAATTTCCTTTATTTTCTGTCCATCTTTTGTATACTCCTCCATGACAATCTTCCCCAACCACTTCCTTTATCTGACTTCTTACTGATTTCCCTTGTAGCCTTCAGTAGCCTTGACTGCTCTGATAGACCACCCAAGCCTCTTAGCATGATTATCAAATGTTATCACTGTTGAACAGCTGTATTCAAAAATATTGTTGACAGATAGGGAAGGGAACAAAACTAGCAAAATGAATTGTAATAGGGATAAGCATAGGTACTGCATTTAAGATTAAGACTCAACTCTGTAACTTATAAGTGGAAAATACAGGTATTTTTAAGGTTGTTTGAAAAGCTTAGGTATAAACCTAGATTCTAACATGATTTCAGGAGGTACTAATATTAATGGGATAAAGTCAATTCTGTGGTCAGATCTTCCTGTTGCTAATGTCCTGAGAGCTTCAAACTTTTATCTAATTAAGCAGCATGAAAATTGAATTACTTTTCATTGTAATTCCCAATATACCGATGAAGGAACTGAGACTTAGGTGGGCTACTTAAGGTTTTGTTGTTCAGTTGCTAAGTTATGTCCAATTTTTTGCAACCCCATGGACTGCAGCACACCAGGCTTCCCTGTCCTTCACTATCTTCCAGAGTTTGCTCAGATTCACATTCACTGAATCAGTGATGCTATCCAGCCATCTCATCCTCTATCATCCCCTTCTCCCGCCTTCAATCTTTCCCAGCATCGTGGTCTTTTCCGAGTCAGTTCTCAGCATCATGTGGCCAAGTATTGGAACTTCAGCTTCACCAGCATTCCTCCAATGAATATTCTGGGTTGATTTCTTTAGGTTAAGTATTTTATCCCAAATCATATATTGTGAAACTTAAGAAGATATAATGATACAAAGAGAGTTTGTGGTGCAAGTGAAGGGAGTGTTTCTATCTGGGGTTCTGGGCAGATAAAAATAAGTAGAATATTGAATCCATTCATCACACTTTAAAAAGGACCTTACATATCTGCTGAAGTCTTGGGTGAGGGTTGCATGACTCAAGATATCATATCCTAAATATATATGAGAGGGTGAGCCTATAAAGGAGAAGAAGATTGGTAAGGCAAAGTTTGTGAGGGTATTCGTAAGATTCACACGATGCTTGTCTGTGTGAAGAGGCTATATTTATGAATAGTGTGTTTGTGAAGGTGTGCCTGTTTGCTCCTAAATCTCCTGGTGTGCCTAGAGGTATCAACTACTTTCAGCATATAGATGTCTATTCCTCTGCAATATCTCTATGCCTGGGTATAGAGTCTCTCCTTCCCTGAGTCTCAGTGGAAAGTTTATATCATAGTGTATATCTAATAGATACCTGAGGTATCATTTAAAATTTATCCATTCACCAAAACTCATTAAGTGTCTAAACTGCCTCAGATCCTATAATAGGTACTGGATTAACAAAGGTGAATAAAATACAATCCTTAATTTAAAGGGCAGTTTAGCCTAACTAGGGAGATATACAAGAAATACAGATTCGAAATATGTTGAAATGAGAATATAAGAAATCCAGCTTATTTATCAAAAGCTTCTGGGATCATAGAACAGAGGGTCAGCTCACACTGCCAGGGGTAGATAAGAAAGAGTTAACTAATATGAAGTGACTTTAAAAGAGAAAACGTATCAAAAATTCCCTTTCCTTATCTCCTTATCATGTTGTTGTAATGAAACAGATGAATACAACAGATACGTTTTAAAAGGTAATATTTATACTGGTTAGACGTTTTAGCCTAAATCTGTCTTTGAGCACTGAAAACGCACCCAGTAACCTATTATTAAGTATGAATTGAGGTTAACATTCTATACATATGAAAGAATTGGAGAGGGAAAAGCAAAATAAGAGTGATGAAGATCCAATCGTAGATAGAAACTGAGAAGAGATTAAAACTGAACATTATGTAAAGAAATAAGATGGGTAGTAACATATCTGTAGAGTGGCATTTTGAGCAAAACTAATATTCCATATTCTGAGTTTCTTTATATAAAATAATTAAAATCTGCTGTGGGAAGATGCAAGAAGGCACATCTTTAGATCTATATGGGGAAGATGTTTCAATAGTCAGAGCTGTAAACAAATGGAATAGACTATCTTAAAGATCGCCCACTACTATAAATATCTGAATGAAAGCAACACATTTATTTACTAGCATTTTAAATATCCAGGTAAAATGTAGATGACTGTACAAAGCCTCTAAATGTTCTATGAACTTTAAGATTCCCTGGTGGCTCAGATGGTAAAGCATCTGCCTGTAATTCGGGAGACCCAGGTTTGATCCTCGGGTTGGGAAGATCCCCCGGAGAAGGAAATGGCAACCCATTCCAGTACTCTTGCCTAGAAAATTCCATGGGTGGAGGAGCCTAGTGGGCTACAGTCCATGGGGTGGCAAAGAGTCGGACACGACTGAGCAACTTCACTAACTCACTCAACGGTTCATTACTTAACTTACAACGGTTTTATATATTAGCATATGGTGTACCCCAATCAGAAATCTGTGTACATTACTGGGAACTTCTCTTTAGTGACTTTGTTCTTTCTGGAACAAAGAAGATTTTGAGATAATGCTAAATGCTAGTGACCAGTATTACAGAGACAGTGCAGGGTCCTGAAATCTATGTGCTCTATATCAGATCCATCAGCCCTTGTGATTAATAGGGCCATGTGACTGGTTTGGATAAAGGAATATGAAGGTAATAGTGTGTTCCTGGAAATATCTCATTCTGTTAGCTCTACATGTCCCAGTGGGCAGTGCTGTGGTTCTGGCCAACATCAGAAAAGAATCCTTTTTTGGTGAGCCTATGTTCTTCTCCATGTGAGATAGATGCATCTGGTCATTATCTTCACCTGAGAAAATTGTATGTGGCTCAAGAATCAACCATTACAGAGTGAAGTAAGCCAGAAGGAAAAACATCAATACAGTATACTAACGCATATATATGGAATTTAGAAAGATAGTAACAATAACCCGGTGTACGAGACAGCAAAAGAGACACTGAGGTATAGAACAGTCTTATGGACTCTGTGGGAGAGGGTGAGGGTGGGAAGACTTGGGAGAATGACATTGAAACATGTAAAATATCAGGTAAGAAACGAGTTGCCAGTCCAGGTTTGATGCACGATACTGGATGCTTGGGGCTAGTGCACTGGATGATCCAGAGGGATGGTATGGGGAGGGAGGAGGGAGGAGGGTTCAGGATGGGGGACACATGTATACCCGTGGCGGATTCATTTTAATATTTGGCAAAACTAATACAATTATGTAAAGTTTAAAAATAAAATAAAATTAAAAAAAATAAAGATTTGTTTCCATATTAAAAAAAAAATAATCAACCATTAGAACCTTATATGGAACAACTGAATGGCACAGGACTGGGAAAGGAGTACGACAAGGCTATATATTGTCACCCTGCCTGTTAAACAAACATATATGCAGAGTACATCATGTAAAATGCCAGGCCAGATGAATCACAAGCCAGAATCAAGATTGCTGGGAGAAATATCTGCAACTTCAGATATGCAGATGATACCAATCTAATGACAGAAAATGATGAGGAACTAAAGAGGGTGAAAGAAGAGAGTGAAAAAGCTAGCTTAAAACTCAACATTCAAAAAACTAATATCATGGCATCCAGTCCCATCAGTTCATGGCAAATAGAAGTGGGAAAAGCAGAAGCAAAGATAGATTTTATTTTCTCCAGAATTATTGTGGATGGTGACTGCAGCCATGAGGTTGAAAGATGCTTACCTCTTGGAAGGAAATCTATGACACACCTAGATAGTGTATTAAAAAGCAGAGACATTACTTAGCCAACAAAGGTGCATATAGTCAAAGCTATGATTTTTCCACTGGTCATGTAGGGATGTGAGAGTTGGACCATAAAGAATGTTGAGCGTTGAAGACTTGATGCTTTTGAATTGTGATGCTGGAGAAGGCTCTTGTGAATCCCTGGGACTGCAAGGAGATCAAACTACTAAGTCTTAAAGGAAATCAGCCCTGAATATTCATTGGAAGGACTGATACTGAACCTGAAGCTCCAATACTTTGGTCACATGATGCGAAGAGTCAACTCATTGGAAAAGACCCTGATTCTGGGAAAGATTGAAGGCAAAAGGAGAAGAGGGTTGCAGAAGATGAGAGGGTTGCATAGCATCACCAATTCAATGGACCTGAATTTGAGCAAACTCTGGGAGATAGTGAAGGACAGGTAAGCTTGGTGTGCTTTAGTCTATGGGGTTGCAAAGAGTAGGACATGACTTAGTGACTGAAAAATAACTTAACCTTCACCATCCTCCCCACAGTCATGGAATCCTGTGTTTTAATGCCTCAGAGCTTATCTTTTACACCTAAGTCTAATATTGCTCCATCCTTAGATTACTCTTTATGGTATTCTTTTCCTGATGGCCAAATCCTTTGACTACCACGTGGTTGTCTGCTACTCCCTGCCTTACCCCTCCATCTCTTTACCAGGATCTCTTTTGCACTGTTAGCATCACAATCGGCTGTTGTTATGTTCTTTTCTACTCTCCCAGATCAAATGGCTTTTTGTTTCTTGCCATCGATTCTCCCCTCTTGCCTCCATGACATGATCCACATAGCCTGTCTTTGCGTCTGAACTAAAAATTGGTGAAGATTTAAGCTAGAGTTGTTCATTCTAATACGGGGTCCATTGTCCACTATTCTTCTCTATGCACTAATTTGGAGAAGACTCATTTCACACTTTCTGGAAAATATTTGTAAGCTTTCTAATTCACTCTGCTTAACTGTTTAAGTTTAAACCTGTAAGCATGAGGTTACCTTTTCTCTGATTTAATGTTTCACAGCCGATGACCATCAGTGTAACCAGAGTGACCACATGAAAGGCTGAGATAGTCAGTGGTAATCATAATGATAAAAAATGACAAACTATATATTTTTATCTTATCAGGGTGTTAATACTCTCCGATATATACCTGGAAGATTTGTTTAGAAAAGTAGGCTGCTGCTGTTGCTATGGCCATCAGAGGGAAGGAGATAACTGATGTAGTCACCAGGTTAAGATGGGTGGAACCTCCTATGAAGGGAGTGCTGAAGAGGTCTCTTGACTGAAGGTAGGTGCCCCCACCTTGCAGAGACAAGGTATTTGGGTACCTCTTTCAGCTTCCTTTTCCCCAGTAATGTCTCCTGAGAAAATGGCTACATCCTCTTTCCCATTTCTAATAGTAAAGCAAAGGATAGTAAAATATCAACTTATATTTTCACAATGTCACAGACCTTCACATGATTTTAAATATTAATCTGTCTTTATTTATCCCAGATTTCAAAAAGGAAATATTACCTTCAATTTAACATAATAGGAAGAGCTTTTTCAAGGGATAAACAAATATTGAATCTCTTTCCTCACCCCTCTGTTCCTCTTTCTTTCTCTCTCTTTCTCTCTCCCACACCCATCCCCATGAATCAGAAATACATTCTGGAAGGATTCGCACCAGACTGCTAAGGCTGGTTTCCTATAGGAAGAGGAATGAGAGTAGGACTGTAGGATAAGAACTATCAATTTTCAGTTTATGAGTGTTTATATTGTTGGAGTATTCTATAAATAAAATTATTTTCTAGCTATATAATGCTTAAATATTTTCTTACATATTTTGATTTATACGTGACTCACTTGGAAAGGGGAATAAGTGATTTATGCATAGTGTATTAATGACTAAGAGAAATATTACATGCAAAACTCAAATCATTCAAAGAACATACGCAGTTGTGTCTGACTGTTTGCAATCCCATGGACTGTAGCCTGCCAAGCTCCTCTGTCCACGGAATTCTCCAGGCAAGAATACTAGAGTGTGTAGCCATGTCCTTCTCAAGGGGATCCTCTTGACCTAGGGGACAAACCTGGATCTTCTGCATTGCAGGTAGGTTCTTTACCATTTGAGCCATGAGTGAAGCCCAAATAGTATGCTGAAGGTACTTAAAATATATATATATTAAAAGATAATATTCATAAGGGTTTTATTTTATGCTAGGAACTATAGTAAGTATGTAGATACATTAGAAATTAAGATCTAATTTGTATAGTTTGGGGTCTATAAATAGGAGACCATTTATAGACCTATAATATGTCTCCCAAATAGGAGACCTTATGATACAAATTTCGTGCTGAAGACTTCTGGACTTATACAAGTTAATTAAATTTCTCAATGCCATATATATGTTTCAAAGGCTGAACTCAAACTTCAGTTTGTCTAATTTTCAAAAATGATGTCCTACATATGACACAATTATTTTATTTTGAAAATTATTATCCAGAGGAAATTAAAACACAAGAGAGGGCAGCGTTTACACAGCATCTCAAAATCAAAACTAAGCAATTGACAGAGACTTGCAGGGTAGTCTGGAGACCACGTGGAGGCAGCAGAGTCATACTTCCACTTAAATTCAACCCAGACAGAAACACACACATACACACACACATACACACACACACACACAGGGACCTGAGCACTTACATACTATCTGTAAGCTTTTTGCTTACATTTATGAATAAATGAATATTATATATAGATAGGTGATGAATAGATGAATAGATAGATGAATTAAATCTTCCCTTCATGATTGTCTCCTTACCCTGTTTGAAAAATCCAGGTCTCATATTTACCTGGCAGGAGAGACATATGATCCCTAAGGTGGTTTTTCCAAGGGCAAGGCTTATCCATTGCACTCTGGATGCAATGTGGGAAACTCAACTGCATAATTTGTGGTATTGAGGATAGGGATGAGGGGAGGGGGCAGAAACAGTAGGTCTCAGATGTGAGATATCTGGCCTTGTTTAATTCATTAGTGCCTAGGTTTAATTCTGATGTCAAAGGAAGCCAAAATATTTTTTTCTTGGGGAGGGAGGAGGGAGGAGGGTTCGGGATGGGGAACACATGTATACCTGTGGCGGATTCATTTTGATATTTGGCAAAACTAATACAATTATGTAAAGTTTAAAAAATAAAATAAAATTGGAAGAATAAGAATAAAAAAAAAAAAAAACTGATTTGCTGTATGACTCAGGGAACTCAAACAGGGGCTCTGTGACAAACTGAAGGGTGGGATGGGGAGGGAGATGGGAGGAAGGTCTGGGTTGATTCTGGTTGATGTATGACAGAAAAACCACAAAATTCTGCAAAGCAATTACCCTTCAATTAAAAAACAATTCCGACTGGCAAATCATATTTCCTAGATGATTGGACTAAAAAGTTTCAGGAACATGTTAATAATGTTAATAGGGAATGAATGAGATCACTTATATGTGAAATATAAAAAATAATACAAATGAGTGCATATGCAAGAACGAAACAGACTCACAGATATAGAAAGCAAACCAGTGGTTACCAAAGGGAAGAGGGAAGGGAGGGACGAATTAAGGAAATAGGATTATCAGATAACCCGTGTTAGCAGAAACTTCCTTTGGGTTTTTCCGTTAGATGTTATAGAAAAACCTGAACAAACTTTTTGGTCAACCAAATACAAACTATTGTGTATAAAATAGATAAGCAACAAGGACATATAGTACAGCACAAGGAAATATAGCCACTCTCTTGTAATAATTCTGAATAGAATATAACCTGTAAAAATACTGAATCACTATGCTGTACACCTGAAAGTGTACAGCATAGTACAGATATAATACTGTAAATACTGTATTTCAGATATAATACTGTAAATCAATTAGAGTTCAATAAAAAAAAGAAAAAATAGGAAATGAATACTAATATCTCCTCTTTCCCTGCATCTGAGATCCCAGGTTCTCAGCACTTTCAGTCTCTATCCTACTGTGTGGGCTGTGGAAGTAGACAGGAGTGTTAAACTTGATGGACAAAGAAGACTGTGAACCCTCAAAGTCACTGTCCCAAACTCCCCAAGTCTTCCCTCACCCTGAAGGTGGGCCAGAGTCATTCTCTGCTGACTTCAGGGAATAAGACAAGGACTTGCTTGGACTTTTTACATGAGAAAAAATATTTTCTCAGGGCACTGGTTTGGGGGACCACTAATTCTTTGCAGAGATTTCTACCTGAAGGCAGTTAAATAGAAACTACAGGTCCTCAGATTATTCATTCTAGTCCAGTACCAACTCAAAACTTATTGAAAACTCAAAGTTTTATTCTTTAAGTTCTTTTTGATTTGTTGTTATTATTCAACCACTCAGTCATGTTTGACTCTTTGTGACCCCATGGACTGCAGCACACCAGGCTTCCCTGTTCCTCACAATCTCCTAGAGCTTGCTCAAACTCATGTCCATTGAGTTGGTGATGCCATCCAACCACCTGATCCTCTGTCATCCCCTTCTCCTCCTGCCTTCAATCTTTCCTACTATCAGGGTCTTTTCTAATGGGTCAGCTCTTTGCATCAGGTGGCCAGAGTGTTGGAGTTTCAGCTTCAGCATCAGTCCTTCCAATGAATATTCAGGATTGATCTCCTTTAGGATTGACTGGTTTGATCTTCTTGCTGTCCAGGGGATTCTCAAGAGTCTGATCCAACATCACAGTTCAAAAGGATCAATTCTTCATTGCTCATCCTTCTTTATGGTCCAACTTTCATATCCGTACATGACTACTGGAAAAATCAAATCAGAGCTTTGACTATGTGGACCTTTCTTGGCAAAGTAATGTCTCTGCTTTTTAATATGCTGTCTAGGTTTGTCATAGCTGTTCTTCCAAGAAGCAAGCCTTTTTAAATTTCATGACTGCAGTCACCATTGGCAGTGATTTTGGAGACTGAGAAAATAAAATCTGTCTTTTTTATTATTAAAAATTAAATTCTAACCTTCATCCTAATGCTGCCCTAGTCACATTTTTTGGGTTGGAACTGTTAGTCGTATCTGACTCTTTGTGAATTCATGGTCTGTAGCCTGCCAGGCTCTTCTGTCCATGGACTGTCCCAGGCAAGAATACTGGAGTGGTAGCCATTCCCTTCTCCAGGGGATCTTCTCCACTCAGGGGTCAAATCTGGGTCTCCTGCACTGATGGCAGATTCTTTACCATCTGAGTCACCAGGGAAAATTAACTATGTATTGTCTATATTTACTATCCTAAGTCAGGGTCAGCATGTTGTCATTGAAATACCTTGCAACGCCTTTCCTGGATTTTCTATGACGTGTCAGGCATACAACTAGATGCTATATATTAATTATCACATAATTGTGTTAGTTTCATAATATTTATATTGTAGATAAAAAACTGAGGCCTAGTTTTTATTTTCTGACTTTGTATGGCTTTCTCTTTGGTTTACCACAATGTATTGTAACTTTTTCCAACAGTAACAAATGAAAGCTATTGTGAATATATATAAGCACAAGGAAGTTGTTGTGAAATTAAATCTATTGCCAATTTATAGAGGGAAAATGTATGCACTTTCCCATTAAGTCACTGAAGAAAGAGAAACAAGAAAAAAAGTTGAAAAAAGTAAATTTTTCAATGATGCCTTAACTATTATGCAAAGACAAGCATGTGGGCCTGGGAAGAGAGATATGATCCATGTCAGGTGTGGGCTGAGACAAGGGTTTGTGTGGGATGGCATATAGTGCAAAGACCTCACCATCATTTTGAGAGCAGCGAGCTCTTTACCTCTTTACAGCTGAAGCACACAAAAAGGGAAGCAGGCTCTACATAGACCTCTGCACTTCCTTCCTTTTCTTAGGGAGAGAAGAGTCATAACTGAGTTTGTGGACTATAAGCCCTTTCTCCTCTCTCCCCACCAGCCTCCAGGTCTGAATGATAGGTTTGTTCCTGTCCCAGACTAGGCTGACTCATGTCAAGGCCCAGTCATGGGAGGGGCCCTGCCAGGGCCCTGATAGCATTATCTGTAGAACCAGGACCTGGAAACAGCAGCTTTTCCCTCCCAGCCCCTGAGCAGGGTTTGCCTATTTCTGTATTCAAATGACATATTTATTTTTAAAGAACTAACCAGGATCCCACCCAGCCTGGCTATAGCAGGGAAACTACCCTAAGATATTTTAGGTTCCATCTATTCCTTCTCTCAGAGAGAGCACAGTTCAAGGCCAAAGGGCCTTAGGGAAAGTGCCCTGAAGAACAAGTCAGGAGCTTTGAGTCCTGTCCTGGGCATTTTCATGACAAATTACATCACATTGAGAAAGTCCTCATCTTTCCTTGAGCTTCAGATTTCTCTTTTGGACGTGACTACAGTGACTTAGCGCACAGCGTAGATAAAATGGTCTTTCTACCGACAGAGAATTTCTGTTGATTAAATTCGTAAGTTCCCTCAACACTTAAACCAGAAGTGTTATTGAACCCTATACTTCTCAACCAGCAAGACATCCTGAGGTCTTCTCATTCACCTAGGACATTGTCCTAAGCAGACCCACTGGTAGTAATGTGTGTGTGCTGGCTCCTGAGTGGAGAAGAGAGCATACTCTTCTCCCCTCTCTTCTCACACCTCTAGAAAAGAGCTTGACACTCTCCCCACTTAGCTGCCTCCACTAACTCACTTCAGAGATTGAACCATTTACTTCAAAGAAGTCTTAGTGGAGTAGAGAGCCATGGTTAAGAGCATGGACTATGGAGTCAGATGGTCTGAGTGGCTGAACTCAGCACGTTACTTGCTGTATGACCCAATTCTCTCACCTGTAAAATGGGGTTTTAACATCCTCATAAGACTGTTCTGACACTGAGAAAGTAAATATATGCAAATTTTGTGGCTTATATATGCTAAGTGCTCTAGAGTCTTTTGCCATTTTTGTTGACTATTTTATTCTGCACTTTCCACCAGTGCATTTGTAACAGTAATAATAAGACAACTGGCATTTATTGAAAGCTTATTAATGTGCCAGACATTTCAGCAAGGATTTTGCATAACATATCATTTAACTTATTTCCCTGAGTATACTACGAAAGAAAGAAGAGTATACTAGAAAGAAGAATTTACTAAGTAGAAAAAGGGTGGTGGTTATGATTATTGCCCTCAGTTAAGTAGTTGGCTCTGTGAAGTCAAGGACTGTGACTCTCTGGGTCACTGGTATGTCACGATGTTACAATGCATGTGATTTGGGTTTAACAAATATGTATGTGACTATTCCAATATGGGAAGGTTATCTTCTGAAACAGGGATTATTATGTGATGCAGGATTAAAGAATTTTCATTTGCTAATAACTTTGCAAGTATTATGTTGTTTAACAAAAGCAAGGGCTCAGTGGAAAAGCCACGAGTGCCTCCCTGTGAGAGGAAGAGCTTCATCATGACTGTATGAAACAGGGTAAGCTGAAGATTGTCCTTGATGAGTTCTTAGAGTCACGTAGCTCTATGAAGGTCTGTGCTGTTACATTTCAGTCTCTTCTTCCCTATCATACACACAGTGATGGACACACACGAGAAAAGGCTCTCCCCCTCATTTCTTCATTGGATGAATCAAATTATCAAGTGGATGTGCTGAGCTGAGGAAAAGAGGGAAGCAGAGCAAAAAGAGAGTTCCAAGTGAAAACCACAATGTTTTCTCTCCATTCAGGGGTTCACCTGGTGGGCAGTTAGGGCTTTGTGAAGCCTGGCCTAAAATCAGGAGTCCCATAGGATATGCACAGAAAAGAGACCAGTGCCCACAAGGGGCAGGTTTTCTTAGTGTGACAGGGGTCCCTTTGCTCCAAACCTCCAGAGCCCCTCTCTTCAAACTGTCCTATTAAAATGTCTTTACCTAAAGTCGGAAACTGTTTTTCCCAGTCTGTGTCCCATTTCGTTGAAGCAGTTCCCTATGAGCCCAGCATCCAGAGACTGGTCCTCAGCTTCCTACTCTCAGTTCCTTGAGTACAGCTGCCTGGGGTTCCTTCCTGGGCTCCCGCTGTTGGCTTTCATCCCCCATCCCCCCCTTGAATGCTGCTGAGATGATCCATCTGATGAGTATGGCTCCTTCAAGAGATAATTCACTTGTTAATGGCATCACTTCATGGAAAATAGATGGGGAAACAGTGGAAACAGTGTCAGACTGTGTCATACTTTATTTTGGGGGGCTCCAAAATCACTGCAGATGGTGACTGCAGCCATGAAGTTAAAAGACGCTTACTCCTTGGAATGAAAGTTATGACCAACCTAGATAGCATATTAAAAAGCAGAGACATTACTTTGCCAACAAAGGTCCGTCTAGTCAAGGCTATGGTTTTTCCAGTGGTCATGTATGGATGTG
This sequence comes from Bos mutus, assembly GCF_027580195.1. Taxonomy (NCBI): domain Eukaryota; kingdom Metazoa; phylum Chordata; class Mammalia; order Artiodactyla; family Bovidae; genus Bos; species Bos mutus. The sequence goes on from NW_027219453.1 coordinate 477,498, forward strand.
AGAGTTGGACTGTGAAGAAAGCTGAGCACCGAAGAATTGATGCTTTTGAAGTGTGGTGTTGGAGAAGACTCTTGAGAGTCCCTTGGACTGAAAAGAGAGCGAACCAGTCCATTCTGAAGGAGATCAGCCCTGGGATTTCTTTGGAAGGAATGATGCTGAAGCTGAAACTCCAGTACTTTGGCCACCTCATGTGAAGAGTTGACTCATTGGAAAAGACTCTGATACTAGGAGGGATTGGGGGCAGGAGGAGAAGGGGACGACAGAGGATGAGATGGCTGGATGGCATCACTGACTTGATGGACGTGAGTTTGAGTGAACTCCAGGAGTTGGTGATGGACAGGGAGGCCTAGTGTGCTGCGATTCACGGGGTCGCAAAGAGTCAGACATGACTGAGCGACTGAACTGAACTGAATGGCTTATCCCCCAAATTCCATTCTAAACATCTGAAATCACTATAAGAAAAACAGAATGAAGAGGAATGTGGGGGAATAAGGAGATGTGGAGTGAGTAGGAGAGTTGTGGAGAAGATGTACAGGATTAATGGATGATAAAACCTACTATTGAGAACTTTTATATTCTAAGGGCTTCCCTGGTAGCTCATATGGTAAAGAGTCTGCATGAAATGTGGGAGACCCAGGTTCGATTCCTGGATCAGGAAGATCTCCCCAAGAAGGAAATGGCAACCCACCCCAGTATCCTTGCCTGGAAAATCCCATGGACAGAGGAGACTGGTAGGCTACAGTACATGAAGTCACAAAGAGTTGGACACGACTGAGCGAGTTCACTTTCCTTTCCTTTTTTCTATATTCTAAACTCTAATTAAATAAGCTGTTACTTCAGAGTGTGTCATATTTTCTTCTAACCCCACATAAACTCTAAAAAATTGGATAAGATAGATCATCATCCTTATTTTGAGATGAAGGGATGAAGATTAAGCTTAGAGGAGTCAAGGCATGTTGCCTAAGGTCAGACATGTAAGAGACATCGCTAGTTCTTGGACCCAAATCAGACTCTGAATCCACAGCTCACAAGCCCTTTGCTGCACTGCTGAGGAGCATGAGATGGATAGGCCTAGGAGAGCAGAGGAATAGGGCTCTGCATATAGGAGGCAGGCCTGGAGAGGTCTGGGACTGTAACTCTGCAAGCAGGCATTTCTTTGGGCTTGAACTTCAGTGAACTTTGACTCAGCAAACCTGAGGTCTCCACAGGGACTCTGGGAGCTGGGGTGCAAGATGCGTCTATCAGAGGTCACAGAGAGGGCAGGGCCAAGACTAGTTGCTGGCTATCAGAGCCCAGAAGGGCTACAGGCCTGTTGGGTCAGATAGGTGGTCAGGTCAGGTTGGTGGCTCCGGGTGGAGTCGCGAGTCTCAGGGCAGATAGACTGTGAGAACAGAAGTGAGCAGGGGAAAGGGGAGAGAGGCCCAGGACAGCACCATTTTACTTTTTACTATCACGTAAGACTCCCCAACCCAATTAGGGGGGCTTGATCCTCTGAACACAGTCTTGACATCTGTAAAATAAGGATAATAATTACATCTGTCTTTGGGGTTATTGAATACAAAAAGATATAGACACCGTCAGGACCAGTAACAGCAATTCAGGCTAGAGCTATGGGCTCACTAGGGACCAGATGTCTCAAAACAACAGGTAAGTTCTAGAAAATAACACCAACCACTCTTGAAGATCTACAGACTGTCTCAAAGCCCAATACATCATTGAACAATGGCCTGAGATGCTGTATAAGCAGAGCCTTCCCCTCCCCTAGTTGGGCCATCTTCCCAGTTACTGTGGTGAAAGTCAAGAGCTTAGCTTTTGGACTGAAACTCCTGAAGGCATAGGTGCAGATGAAGGCAGCTGACAGCAACTTTGCTCTTTTAGAAAATCTCACTTCACATGGAGCATGTACAACCCTAGATCCTGAAGCATAAGAGGTCCACTAAGAATCTGACCAGAAGTTGAACAGGAAACAGGATGATTAAGGAACTAGAGACCACAGGAAAGACACTTGAAGAAACAGAAAAGATTTAGACTAGGGGAAAATTAAAAGAGGGTGGGAGTTAACACTTACTGAAATCTTTCTACATGTCAGGTACCATTCTAAGTATTTAAATAGTCTCCTTTAATATGGTAGTTCTGTGAAGTATATATCCTGAAATATGTTATTGCTGTTTAGTTGCTAAGTCATGTCTGACTCTTCACAACCCCATAATTCATGCTAATGATAAGTGATATTTCTTGAGTTTTTCATATATGCTAAGATATAATTTAAGTTCATTATATGAATTAACTTAGTTTATCCTCTACCAGTATTCAGAAGTCCATTAATGTTTCTCAGGTGATGAGGAAACCAAGGCACAGAAAATGTAAGAAAATGTCTTGAATAAGTAGTCAATTTTTAATCTGAATCCAGGTGTTCTGAACTCACCTATTGTCCATATGACACTGTCTTTTTTATAGTGTGGGTGACTTGAAGATCAAAGAGATAAAATAATCTGTCCAAGTTCACAAAGCTGGTAAGTAGTGAGGTTAAGATGCAGGCCCGGTTCTCTTGCTGCTAAAGACTCTGCTCTTTCTACAACAAAACATCAACGTGGATATCCACTGTGGACCCAAGAAATAGAAGCAGGTTAAACTGCCCCTATTCCCTACTTTTTTTTTACCATAGAGATTAAAGATTAGGGTTCAAGCCATGGTTGCAGACCATACCTTCTCTACATGGGTGTATCTCTCTGTAGGAAAGTTTGAAAGAGAAAGAAATAAAAAAGAATTGGAAACAAAATCAGGTTAAAAAGAGGCTCTAGCTTGGACTACAGAGTTTGTTAGATTGTAGGTTAAGTCCATACTGGCACAAATGACCTCTTGACCCCTTGGCCAAGCAGCAAGTTTGGTTAAGGATGAGAGTGTATTAAAGTCAATGAACCTAAAAGATAGGCATATCTATTTATTTAGGTTTTTGTGACATCTTAATTTGTGCCAAGCATTCAGGACACTAAACCACACCAGGGGCAGTGCTGTGATGATGAGTTAAGAGCACAAAAAATGAGAAGGTCTGCAAGTTCTCTGAAACTCCCTTTGCAGAGCTTTGACAGTGAGTCCTCACAAATGTTACCAGTGTAGGACCCTGCTTTATATGTTAACTTCTCCAAGGTCAGTTTGGGCCTCATGCTGTCTTTATTTTGGGGGAGTAAATAACGTAAGGTGAGTCTTGAGAGATGAATGGGTTTCTCGTAATAGAGAATACCCATTGTGCATCATCCTTCATGCAAGATACATAGAACTAGCTGCCATGCAAGGTTGTTTAGTCACTAAGTCATGTCCCACTCTGTGCGACCCCAATGACTGTAGACTGTCAGGCTCCTCTGTCCATGGAATTTTCCAAGCAAGAATACTGGAGTGGGTTGTCATTTCCTTCTCCAGGGGATCTTCCCAACCCAGGGATCAAACTCACATTTCTTGCATTGGCAGGCATTACTGCTGAGCCACCAAGGAAGCCACAATACTGTGAGGCAGAATAATTGAGCCTTAGTAAGGAACCCCTTAGTCACAGACTGAGACTTTTTCACTCACCACAGTAAACTCTCCCTTCTTCTTCCTTCCTACATCAGAGGTTTCATAAGTCTATTGGGGCCAGGAAAATTACGTAAAGGTAGATAGTGTATCAAGGTCTTCAGTGACTACAAGACCATTCCTAATCAAATAAGGATGACAATGCTTTAGTCAAATGTTACCTTGAGGAACTGGAAGCGGTTCAGTGATCCCTTATATAACCTTGGGCAAGATTCTTAATGTCTCCATGTGTCTGAAATATAGGATGATAATATGACTTATAGGGTAAATCATGAGAATTAATTTATTGTGTAAAGAGATAGGGACACAATATATGTTCACTAAGTATTATCCATTACAGTCACAACTTACATCCAAAGGATGATTGGAGATATAGATATTTTAAGTCTTTTTTTTTTTTTTTTGCTTTCCTTTTTAAATAAAAATAATACCTGTGTTAAGTATACAACATGATGATTTGATATATATCATAT